>NC_138225.1:48486388-48778888 GCF_964197995.2 Scardinius erythrophthalmus | reverse complement strand
TTTTATTTTTATATCTTTTAGGGGCATAAAATGTCTTAAAAAAAGAATTATATAATTAAATTATAAATAATTTAATAACATATATATTAAAAAAGTAATTTAATTTGTAATTACAATAATCATAAAATTATTTTAAAAAATACTGTGTGACGGAACAGAACATGTTCACAAAGCCACAGACTCACTCAGCCATCGCAGCGCACCAAACACATCCTTAGAAACACAACCAGAACACACTGATTCAGTTCAGTGCTGATCCTCAGGTTGAGCAGGTTAACTGTTCAGACACTGTGGTATCTAATCAACATAGCTCACTGAACAGAACACACACACACACACACACACACACACACACACACACACACACACACATGCTGTAGTGACAACCTCTGTCAAGCTGAGCAAAGAAAGAAAGAGAGAACTTATTTACATGCTCTGATTTTGAAACTTCTTCTGATAGCATCTGCGATAATCCAGTGTGAATTTCCATGATGGTTAAGGCTGCTAGAGACTAAAGGGCTTTTCACACTTGAAACAGTTAAACCTGGGTAAACAGAATCCTGCGTTATCTTGCATTACGTTTCACACTGCTTATAATTTACCTGGAGTAAACAGTTAATCCTGGGCCAGGATTAACATTCCTGGGTATTCATAAAGTGACATTTCACACATTCCCTATACCCTGGGCTGACGTCCTTGTTTGCATATTCGCAGTGCCAGTGTCCCTGACTGGACAAACGCAGCACATGACCTGTTCACGTAAAGGCTCTGCGCATCCTCAAATTACACATTGCTGAGAGTACTATCAAGTTTTTTTCTGAATGAACTTTTCGAAAGAAAGGTAAGAATGAAACGATCTCTTCACTCCAATTGTCGCGTTTTCCATCGCCTTTTGACATTTTTCGTTTCAAAAGCAGAAACGACTGTTTATATACATCGTGCAGTGTTTCCGTGACTGCCCAAAGCATGTGAATATAAGGCACGCGATTGGTTGTCGGTTGCTAAGGATCTAATTGTAACATTCTAACACCGCATCGTTTCACACTGTACAAGTTTGGCACCGCAATGCAGAGTTAACACCATAAAGGCTCCAGAGAAGGGTTTCATAACCCCGGGTAAAAAGCGGTGCTAACCCACCCTTTTAAATTACGTGAAACGGTCCTTTACCTGGGGTTAAAAGCAGGGTTAAGAAAGACGATAACCCTGGGTTAAGCACAGTGTGAAAAGCCCTAATATGGCCCTGCTGAGCCCAAACCCATAGGTATATAGTGACCGCATGGACTATCAAGCTCCAAACATGAACAAAAAGCAGCATAAAAGTACCGTAAGAACAGTCCTTGTGACTTGTGCACTAAATTCCAAATGTTTTAAAGCCATGGCTGTGTAAGGATTCACTGACAATGCAATCTCATTGACACATGTGCATTTTCAAATTTGATGTCAAAGAGTGTTGCACCAGGTTTGAAGCCAATGAAAATGAAATGCCATTGGTTCTAGCAGGTCTTCATGAGTCCTCGTAATCTTCAATCAAAATAACCCTGGCCCTGCAGCTTCATCTCTCCTCTTCTCTGATGATGTGTTTACTGGCGAGAGGGCGGGACAACCTGTCACTCACATGAGATCCACCAATAGCAAACCACAACCACCCAACCATCCAATCAATTCCTGATGGACAAAATCAAGATACGATCTACATTTTTCATTGTTCGGGAAGCTGTTCCACTTGGATATATGCCACAATAGTGGGGAAAAGACTATAGCAACTTCCGTTACATGCAGACTTTAATGAGCTTCAGTGTCACACAGTTTACTGACAGAGGTGCTCAAGTCCACTGACACACACTTACTGCCTTATGACCATTCTTATATATTCACTTTATATCACTTTATAGCCTCTTGTGACACTCTTTGTGTGCACACTAACAAACTTGTAAGTAGGGCATCAACCCTCCACAGAAACACACACAACCGATGAGAACAGCCTGAGAATTCTGTCTATTATTGGATCTCATGCATTCATCCCTAGTGAAATAAAAAGACATGAGATGATCAGTTTGTATAGATCAAAAGCATCTTTCTTTTTCGCTCTTTCTTTCTTTAAAAATGTAATTATAGCACAATGACAAACTGAAACAAGAATAACTTTAATATTTATAAAAAAAACAATTGACTTTCCTTGTTGTTGTTTTTTCCTCTCTTTATTTTCCTTGTTTCTTGTCTATTAATGTCACATATGATACTTTATAAAGTAAAATATGTTCAAATGACTTAACTCTTTGGTATAAATCTTTCTTAATGCAGCCTGTTTTGCAGCCAATAGTTTCTCAAATCCACATTGTGTCTGATATTCTGTTTATCAGAGGGCGACAGGGTGTAATTTCTTGTCATTCCACGGCTATGATGTTAAGATGAGGTATTTTCACCCATGAAGAAACACAAGACATGAAACGATGGGTGTGCAGACAGATTTTTCCTGGTTTTTCAGAGGAAGAGGAGAGCTGATGGCATGGTGTATGTATTGTACGCCACACTCTTTTATCACTGAGTCACTGTGGTTTGACCATAAGCCACAATGTAGGGGTTTGATCCAGACAAAAAACCTTGAAAAAGTTGGGAAAAATCCATTTTTTCCTGGACAAATCGTATCCCGGTGGTTGCGTATTAGGTAACACTTCGATGGTTCACTTTGGAAATTCTACTAACTATAAGTAACTTTGCAACTACATGTCAACTAGCAGTCATTGGAGTATTAGTTAAATATTATTACTGTTTATTTAATATCTGCTAACACTTTATTGTGATGCTCCACCAACAGACATTACTGACTATAAATAACTTTGCAACTACATGTCAACTTATTCTACTAACCCAAACCCTAACACATAACACTAACCTAACAGTTTACTACAGTCTACTAATACTATAATGAGAGTTAGTTGACATGTAGTTGCAAAATTACTTATAGTTAATAGAATGTCTTAAGTGGACCATTGAAATATAGTGTAACCGTATTAAAGAACTGATTCTTTCATATCATTATAATAATGAAATAAACGGCAACTTAAGTTTATCTAAAGAAAGTACACTTTTTTGACTGCTTAACAGACCTAAATAAATATTTAAAAAGTGCACTGTAACAATTACAAATTAAAAATTACTTTTAAAATCACTGTATTAATAATCTTTTGTCATGTTTTTAACCTATGGTTTAATACACTTTTGCTATGTTTTAAAAAAGTACATTTATTTTGATGTGTTGCATAACATACTAATGCACAGTAAAGAACTTGATTAGAGTTTAACTGTATAGTGTTATCTTATGTTACATTTAAACTTAATATATTTTAAATGCACTAAATTACAAAATCATTACAAATGTGGAATTACAAGGCTTTATAAATATGATATATAAGTTTAAACAGAAATGACATTTAAGCATATTTCAGTTAAAACTATAAATGCTTGTCAGTACATTCAGCAGTACACTTTAACCATATATTAAAGACAATAGAAGTGACAAGAGTTTTTGAGCATGTTAAGGGCCCCAAAAGTGGCAAAAAGGCAAAAAAAAAAAAATAATGAAGAAAAAAAAAATAATAATCCTTACGGAAACAATAGGGCCTTCGCCCTTTCAGGGCTTGGGCCCTAATTATGAAATTACTTATAAAGATGTACTTTAAAAAATCACTCTAAAGTTCATATAAATGCATTTTACTGCAACTAACATGCAAGTGTCCAAAAAAAATCTAAAGAATATACTTAAGTGTGAACTGAATGTAAAGTATATTGTTTCCATAATAAGTACTCTTTACTCTAATAGTATGAAAAATATACTCAGCCATATTGCTTACATTATAATAAACATACACTTTTACAGTTAAGAATTGTTGTTTAAACAGAAAATATGATATTACCATCTCTAACACTAAAATTATCCACCAAACATCAAAAACAAAGTTTTTATAGGATTGCATGAAGAACCTTGCATAGGCTGTCTCAGCAGGCTAATCGTTAGCATGCAAAATGTAACGTAGCTGTACAACTTAAAGCTACACTGTGTGATATTTTCCCCCATCTAGCGGTGAAATTGTATATGACTACCCAGTGAATATTAGTTATGACCTCTATGTAAAATGAATAATAGTTTTATGTTTTCGTTATTTTGGTACCATTTCATTGCTAATATCAGCTATCCCAAACGAATGCAAGCTAATGTTAGTAAAAGTTACTCCAATAGGCCTATGTCACACTTCCTGCTTCCGGAACGCGGAGTAGGGATTCAGAACTTCCGGCCAACAGTATTTCTCAATAAGGATTTAGATTATCAGCCATAATGTCTAAACCATCCGAGGTAGACTGACCACGAGCTATGAGTTTGTGAAACGAAGGTTTTTGCTCCTGTAGAAGCTATAAGTTTGAATGAAATCAACCTTGTTTTAAGAAAAACATGTTTTATCCGCGATCTTATGAAAAAAAACTACACTACCCACAATCCTAAGCGTAGCAGCAACATCTGCTTATTGGTCCAACTCGCTGTTACCATAGAAACGTTTACCTTACTGGCGAACGGCCCGCCGCTGTTGTTGTAGTTCACCGGGTTGCTCTGCGTTAGGACGTAGACAGCCATACCTCAGCTTTCACGCTTTTCCACTTGAGAGTTTTCATTTACCATCCGAACCACATCATCATATGTGACTTCAGGCAGGTTGCGGAGAGATTTGGTTCAGCAGTATCTATCGGACTCCGCCATTGTAAAAAGCTAACCGGAAGAGCCGTATCCCTACTAAAAGACGCACTTCCGGTCTTCAATTTTTTCGTGACATAGGCCTATACTGACTTTGGTCTTGCTGATTTGCCTGACGCGTTGACGTTTTAATTCTCTCTTTCGCTCCTCGAAAATAGGCGTGATCCTCCATCAGCAATCTTTCAAATCTGCCGGCAGTCGCGAGTAATCTCCCCCTCGCATTCGTCACGGTGTCACTGAGTGTAAAAACGCGAAAGGCGAAGCTTGAATTTCCAGGTATGTCCCTCTTTGGCGAATGTATTTTCAAGATGGAGGCGCAACATGGCTGCCGCCATTCGAGCGACTCGCTAGTATGTATTCTAAATGGCAGATTTTACGCTTACGAGAATACTTTATTAGTTGGTGGAAGTAATTACACATGAATGAGCACATATACTTTTGATAGAACAAAGTGTTTTTTGCTAAGAATCAACTTAAAAAGTTACACAGTGTAGCTTTAAAGACAGAGATGTTTAAGTTTTTGCAGTCAACAGAACTGATGTGGGGTCCAACGGGCAACCTAAATTTACTTCACTATATTACTATTAAATCCCAATCTAGTCATGACAAACTACATATCGTTGGAAAGGTCTAAGACTCCTTAATAGATATTTCAGCATTGTTTTTTGTTACAATTTATGCTGGAACAGTAATAGATGAATTTATGACAAGAGCGCACCTCAAAAAATCTACATCATATCAGGCGTTTCTGGCGTTTGTCAATAATTGAAACTTTGGTTTTCATGCTAAAAGTTCATAATAAAACATTTAATCTAGTATTTGTCAATAAAAAAAATTATAAAATATTATTATCCTCTAAAAAGTATAATATACATATTATCCTCTAAAAAGTATAATAGACATATTATCCTCTAAAATATAATATTATCTTTTTTATTGCCTTTTTTATTACATCACATATTTTAGTAGTTATCATAAATTAGGTATCGTTTGAAAGCTTACGATCTCAGAATTCATCCTGTGAAAACTGTTTTGAAATTGGACATTATGTTACCATAGAAACGGTACTCTAAATTATTTTATCAGGCTCCTCCCCTTTTGGGTGTCGTCATGTTTCATCATTTATGATCAAAATATTTTCTAATCTTGACAAAACACATATTGTCAGAAAAGTCTGAGTCTCAAGGTTGCATATTTTGTGACAGAAGTGATATTTGGACAGAAATTTATTAATTTGTTATGGCAGAATGCATACAGTTAAATTCAATGGAATTCAATGACACCCGGTGGCTATTTTTGGTAATACGCCTAAACAAAATCTCATGGGAACTTCAATTTTTGTGATATCAACTTCAAATTTGGAACACAACTTGGTTAGATATATGGCTTTGATTTTATAGTAATTTTTTTGTAAAACATATTTTGTAAAATAGATATTTTATATAAAAGAAAAATATTAAATCAATTATATTTGATTTAATGTAAATTTAAACTTCCATAACTTTTTCATACTTTAATTTTTTGAAGTGCTTTCACCGCAGTAATAATCTGCATTTTTTCCCTTTAAAACAAGACCAAACTTGGGTCTATACTCCAAAGCATTCTTGAATTACAACCATTTAAGCTTGAATAGTGCATTTTAATGTCCATTCTCAAAAAGGGGGGTGACAGCTAAGGGGTTAATAAAGAAAGTCTTGCTTATTTGAACTAGTCAAGAAGCTTGGTGGGTGGATTGGCGAGGTTGCAAGACAAGCTATACCAAGGGGATAAAAGCTGCGTTCCAAGGTAGGAAAGCGTCAAGGCACACCTGAATCCAATGTAAGTTTCACTTCCATGTCTCCTGAGGTACCTTCATCTGATTGAGTTTTTAAGGCAACTTAGATGTATCCTTCACTGCCTTTGATATCCCACAATCCTGTGCTTTCCATTCTGTGACAGTTGAGCTATAAAAATAAAGATAGCATCTGAAAGGTAGCAGTTGGTCGTCAGTTTGTGTGTAAAAGTACATATTTGACCAACATTTGTCAAGCGAGAAATTACTATTGTAGTAATTAAATAATCACCGAAGCTCTATCAATTTATTTGCGGATCATTAAAAAGTTATGCTGCCTCATAAGTCCGATATCAGTTTCGGGAGGTGCCTTCGTGCGTAAACGCTGCATGCAAAGTCATTGTCTGATAAAGCAGCGAGGCAAAAAATCAGCTACCTATAAGCTTTCGGACGCAGACAGGATTTGATGGGGGAATATGGGCAAAGTCAAGATGGAAACCCTCATTCGGTGAAAACGAAAAAAAAAAAGGCTAATTTTCTGTACCAAATACTGTTAGGGAAGCATCATACTTGTAGCATTTTAATTAGCAGGATTACATTAAAATGATCTTTCCCATCGTCATCAGGACTTTATTTAGAATATGTGTGTGTGTGTGTGTGTGTGTGTGTGTGTGTGTGTGTGTAACCGACAGCTGTGTGCCTGCTGGCCTGTATTGAAGTCACGCTCTCTGCGGCCGGGTGCCATTAGAAGCTATCAGCACAGAGCGGCAGGGCAAACCTAATGGAGCTGTAATCTGTCAGCCAGGTGTGTGTGTGTAAAGTGGGCTCTTGGGAGAGACACTGGTGAAGAAATTAAAGCGCTCATTGATGAATATTACAAAACACATACAGATTGACATATGCTTCTCAAAGTATGGAGGTAAGGGGCACATGGCAGACTGCTCGAGATTGCAAATCTCACATTCACATCGCTGCCACATTGATGATATACATTGTGCAAAGTCATTGCTCAGGATTTTGATGACTTGAAAAATAGCACACAACAAGTCTATGGACTATTTTTGGTGGTACTTTAACACCATAGTTACAAAAAAAGGTTAATAAAACAATTCAATAAAACAATAAAATGTAGCTTCATTTAGCATCTGCTACATAAATGCAATACTAGGTTACACTTTATTTCAATGGTCCTCTTTAGACATTCTAATAAGTAACTCTGCAATTTAACATCAACTAACTCTCATTTAGAGTATTAGTAGACTATTAGGTTATTGTTAGGTGTTAGGGTTCGGGTTTGTAGGATAAGTTGACATTTATATTTAGTTTAGTATATATATATATATATATATATATATATATATATATATATATATATATATACTAGTTGCAAAGTTACTTATTGTCAGTAGAACGTCTCTTCAACCTACACACACACAGGTCCCATAGATGTCCTCGTAGTGCTTCTGAACAGATTTATGAAGTGTGCAGTCAAACTAAAGCATGACCCTGTCAGACAGCGCAGCGAACAGTGAACATCTGAACACTCACTCTATAACAGCCAACACACTGAGGAAGAATACACAGCACAACCACCGCTGTCTTCAGCACGACTCACTGTTCACTTTATAACTGTGATCCTGACCTAAGAGCAGCTGTCTATTTTGAGTCAGAGTGAGATAACAGCACGATTTTATTTACCTGTGCAATCAGTTTATCTCCAGTGCCTGCATGGGCTATCAAAGGATGATATCTGAGCATTCTTTCACAAGCACATATTTATTAAATAAATAGTTCACCCCAAGTTCTCCGAGTGCATTCAAAAAATCTGTGATAAATGTACAATACGCAAGAACGTTGGCATTCAGCTAAAAGTCTGGTGCATTTGAAACTACTGGAAATTCTGACATTATTTATTCACCCATATTTATTCACCCCTGTAATTTCTTCTGTTTCAAGTTAATATGTTTTACAGATATTCATTATTCATTCATAAATATGATTGCGTGTTTTTGGGGAGTCACACCACCTGACATTTTACAATCTGAACCAGCCTTGCCCCGTCAAAAATGGTCAAATGATCCAATATATTAAAAGGGTCTTCCTCTCTATGCTATAGCTTCCTTTTGAGTTTTGTTTTTTATTTTTATCTGCATGTTTCTTTGTTGGTTGCACCACATGACTTTGATTTCATTTATTATTATGCAATCAATCAGTTTTGTTACAATATTCCTAAAGAAATATGAATAAAAGATTTTGTTTTTCATTTAAATTTTGTTTTTGTCAATTTTATTAGTTTGTGTTTTTTTTTTTAAATATGTCTATACAGTTCTTATTAATTTTTATTTTAGTTTTAGTTGTATTTATTTAAGTGCTTCACGTTACACTAAAATAAAATAAGAAAATACGCATTGGCAACTAGCTGAAATAAAAATAAGTTTACTTTTTTACATTTTATTTTATTTCAGAAAATAATTATTTTTTATTTCAAGTAGCAAATATGTTTGAATTGTTTTAGTTTTAGTTAAAGTTCCCCTGTGGTGAAAATCAAGCTTTTAGTGTTGTGTATATGTCTATGTGGTGTTTTTAATGTGCTTTAAAAAAAAAAACATGAGCAAATTCATAAGTCAACACCATTGCTGAGTATTTTCTTTTAAAATGGCAGTGAACCAAAGACGGTCTCTGAGCTGGTGTGAGTGAGTGGAGGCGGGGCTAATTTGCATATTCATGCAAACAAGTATACTAAATGAGGAAAGGGTGTAGAGTTACATTCAAGCTATTTTAAGGCATGAAAAAAAATTCAAGGAAAAAACTTTTAAATATGTCATTTTGGTGATCAAAGATGAATTTTAAGGGAAAAAATTATTGACTACAGGGAGACTTTAACGATAATAACCCTGGTTGTACCACCCTGACATTTTTTACTTTATGCCCCATAAAATCAAATAACATGTTAATCATAGAAAATGGGTTTTCAAGTTCAATTGCATTTTAATGTGTTTTAGAAAAAAAATTTACTCATATAGCGCAAAAGTCAAACAGATTACTTTTGTATATTAAAATACACTGTGCAAAATGATTTTTTTCTTTTTCTTTTTTATATATGATTTATTCCTTTAATGGACCTGTAATGTGGTGGGTTTTGAAAGTAGCTTTTAATGACTTTCTTTGTGAGCAGAAATACGGCTAACAGAACAATGTGACGATGAACAAAGAAGTGAGGTCAGATCTCTGGTTTGTGTGCATGTTTGTGTGTGTGTGTGTGTGTGTGTGTGTTGAGAGTGTTATTAAGTGCACGGTCCCTCTAAAGAGACTTCCACAGCACTGTGGACTATAATGACAATCTATGTCTGCAGTAAAGGATTAGATTACACTGTTTGAACTGTCACTCGGCATCATTAAAATGAAATCAACCCATTAAGCATATTGATAGGCCTTCATACACACACACACGCACACACACCCTGGGCATCACAAAACACCCTCATTAAATGACCTAGAGGAGAGAAAGACACGTGTCTTGTTCTACACCCCCCCCCCGCCTCTCTCATCTCTAATGCATTAGTAATTAAAACGTAGCAGCCGTGCACAAGTGTGTGTGTGACACAGCACATCTGTGCAATAGATTACCTCCAGTGCTCCGAGCTCACGGCTCAATTTCCCCTCTGAACGGAGGACATTTAGTGAACGGCTTGAATGCACAACTCTCAATGCATCATGGGATTTGCATGCATGTACATGAGTGAGGTGCGTGTAAGGTCAACACATCACTGACAGATGTGTGCATGTGTTTGTACACTTGTGTTTGCCTTTAGCATAGAGATGATCAGCAAACATCCCACTGATCCATTAGGCTGTCACCTCAAACATAGAAACATTTCCTGTCACTGACCTCCAACAAACATGTCTTGAATAAACAGACTGTGATAACATCCCACTCACAGATAAAGAGGTTAAAGATCTAGATACGATGTGATATTGTTTACACCTGTATTTGATCCATTTCTTGCAACGCAAAGATTAAACAGCCAACAGACAAATGAAGAAATCAATTTAAGAAGACTTTACAATGAATTCTTAGTAGCTTGACCACCTCAATGGGATTTTTTATGTCAAAATATATTCTCTTAAAGGTAGGTTATAGGCATTTTTTAATAAACAGTTTTTGTTATACTGGTTGAAACTGTCTTCACATTCTGATAGCAATCAATAATAGAAGTGGTCTAAATATTCAAACATGTACATATATCTTCTGTGGAAGCTTCAGGACCAAAAAATGTTCGTCCAATCATTGCATTCGGTCCGAAATGCAATTATACGACACCTGTCAACATGTATTTCCAAACCTCCGTGACCCTGCTCACACACCAACCTGTGGAGATCTGGGTTTATCTGTGATGTTGCGATAATGAACTGTTTTAATGTCTCTATTCCTCAACTGTGGTGGCATATTACTCATGTAAACTGCAGAATGGACTAACCTGATGGATGGTGACTATTTGTATTTGATTGATTGCCGTCGTGTAGCTTTCCTAATAGATTTAACAGATTCCACTTCCAAGGGCAGGGCCCATTGATTTTTACCAATACAGCCAATCACAGAGAGCGAGGAGAGACCTGACAGTGTGCCACTAACACCACGCTTCAAACACACACACATTGCCTCCACATGTACTGTCTACATGATACCAGACATTACAGCTGTCGAAAAAATACACAGAATTGATTTTCTCTCTCTATGCGTCTTCTCCCCATTTGTCTTCCTCTCTCCTTCTAGACACTGTTCTGTCCCAGGGTGGTCTATGAATAATAGCAGGGTACGTAATAAGACTAAAGATGCAAATGGGTCTTTTTCTAATCTTGTAACAGCGGGGATTAAATGAAAACCAGCTGAGATTTCAGCAGACAGGTAGGGTTTTGGAGAGGGATGGTTGGGGTGACGATGGACCAATAATCTGTTTGAATACTTTTTTCATTTTTTTTTACAGATATTCAAACTTTTCAACATTATGTCTCTAAAGAATAACAACCAATAAAGGAATTTCTACTACTTGACTTGGCCTGATGGACCTGCAGCAACGCCATGGCGTGCACGGCAGAGGCGGCTTCCCCACAGGCCTTGTAAGCCTTGCCGGTTAAGTCCGACGAGTACTTACAGGCCCGGGAAGGGAGACACGGTTCTCCAAGCCAGTGGAGTTAGGGCACAGCTGCATAGCAAAGGCCCGCTCCTCTGGCGGGATACGCGTGTATCCCTTAGCCGCCCCGCCATCAAGGGTGGTGAGGGAGGAGGAACCACCGGGATGGTTTTTGGTAGTAAAAGGTGCCTCCGGGAAGAAAGGCACTGGGGTAGGTTGCTGAGAACTAGCGCGCGATACCAATCATCCAGCCTCGAGGGCTCGGGACATGGTGGAGGGCTCCACACAAGCCCGATCCTGTTGGCGGCCCGGGAAAGCATGGCCATCATCTCCAGGTCCGACTCAGGCACTGCTGGCACACCCGAAGGAGGCAGCGGCGCTGAGTCGTCGTCCGCGGAGAGGTCTGACCCACCCTCCGATGCAGCGATCGACATCTGTTCATCACGGGGAGCACCGAAGGAAACGACTGGTACACACCTCGAGGATGGTCCACCGCGTTCCGTTGGCAGCTCTACTGGCTGCGGAGTGTGAGAGGGATGAGGGTTCCTAGGGGTTGGTTCCCCGAAGGAAGCGCACTCACCGTGATCCTCAGGTCTCCCGTGTCAGCGCCCGAAGCAACCCTCTGGGGAGGGTTAGATCGAGGCATAGGCACGGGGACTCCGCCCCTTAGCAGGAACGAGAGTCTCGACCGCAGCTCCGCGATGGTCATCTTCCCACAATGGGTGCATGACTCATCCACGAAGGCTGCCTCAGCGTGTTCGAGGCCCATCGTTCCCAGGTAACGACCGCATCCAGAAACACACAGATAGAATGTCATCTTTAAAAAGACGCGTTCTATCTGTGTAAGCTCTTTTAGGGACTGCTCTCACTGGTGCTGAAGCACGCAGGGGAACGGTCACCACAAACACAGACAGGAATGTGCACCTGTCTGTCCGATGTCTTTCTTTCACTGGTGTTGGTCTTACCAGCCGTCAAAACGGCTTTTGAGCGCTCTCACCTGCCCGCACCAGAGTGGAGAGGTCCGAAAAAAAGCTGGCTCGTTGGATTCACAATCTCCTGAGAGTTTGTAGAGAGCATCGAAGTGCTTAGCTCTGAAGCAAAAGACTGAAGTGCAATCGCACCTGCTGCTCATTATATACCCGCGCTGCCTGGCTGAACAGCTGATTGCACGCCAATGTGCATTGGCTCGTTTAGTTTCACGCGAAGTAGATTGGCCTCTCTAGCGAGATTCCTGTTCGTCAGTCACTACGTACGTCGAGAGTGACCGACTGATAGGGAACAACAGTATTCATGACATAAATCTTAAGTTATTCAAGGACTTCATTGGATGAATAACTTTTATGCATTTTATGTGAGAAAATGCATTGCACCAAGGACAGTAAAAGTAAGGTATAGCACAAAATAATAAAAACAACAATAGTAATAATACTAATAATACTATTGTATGTTTTTGCTGTAGTATAATGATTTTTTTATTTTGTCAAAAGCAGTAAGAATCAAATCTATTTTTTTTCCTTTTAAAAAGCAGTAATTTCAGAAAGAAAGAAAGAAAGATTAGCATACAATAATAAAAAAATAGCATACAATCTTGGGGTAAGTTTTCATTTCCACTGCTCTTACTCTATTCTTTTCTCTCACTCTTTGTATACACTTTCAGTTAGTCCTAGTTTTCTTATTCTTTTATGGTTTTAGCAGCATTTCTACATCTCTATTCATGCAGCACTCTGTCTGTCTGTCTCAGTGATGTCACTGATGTCTCTTTGACCATTTTCATTTTAAAAGTATTTTATTGGCATTATATTTATTATACATACAGTCTTGTCAAAGCATCAATGCATAAAATCAGTGGGGAAAAAAGATAATAATAATAATAAAAATAATATGCAGATGCATATTCAAATCTTTTATCTAAATCAACTACATTTTATCAGCTAATTATAACAAAAGGATGTGCTAAAAAAGAATAATAATACTAATATTAATTCACAATATAAAATGAATATAGAACAGGATGAAATAAAATAAGCTGATCGCTCAATGTATCATGTAATGCTCTGTTGCACATCAATATGAAGATACAGTGTCAGAGGTCGGTGATAACTGGGCAGCTTATTGGGCAAATTATTTGTAACACTTGCATTTGATGTTGCTGCTAAACTGAAACGACGTGGGTTGAGAGTTTTTCAGAGTATCTCTCTCTTATCTACAATGAAAGAGAAAGTGTGTCTTTGTGACTCTCTTTCTTTTGTCTGCCTTGTATCCCTTAATTTCAATAAGGGTTTTAGGTGAAGGCTTTTTAATAATTCAGTAACCAGCTTCTCAACAGCTCAAAAACCTCAGCACAAATCCCATTAACAAGCCATGAATTATTTCAACCTTCACATCTGTCCACATCCCCTTGTGAACACACACACACACACACACACACACACACACACACACCTCAATTTGCCTAATGGCCTTAGTCTAAACAGATTTTTTTCTGTTATCTTTTCTGATGTGGTCCTCGGTGTGCACAGCAATATTACAGTCCTTTTAAACCACAGATCTGATTGGACTAAACACATCTTGACTTCATAGGATTATTTAGGAGTCTCAACACAAACATCTATTTGTTTTAATGCAAAGTTAGCATAAAAAAGCACATGATAAATGCTTTACATAAAACATGGAAATGCAATGCTAAAAAGTGCCAATGCAGCAAATCTTTTGTCACCTGAATATTCCTGCATACTGTAAGCACAGTTACACACAGAGAGTCAATATGCCTCTAAATCAGCCAAGACTTGAGCTAACTGCTTCATATGAACGATTTGCTTATGATTCATAAATCAGCTGCCTGGAAGTGGACTCATAAATATTGCTACTGTATTTTGAATGATGTGCACATAAATGGCAATTTCATATTAGGGTCAATGGCATATTAGAGTGCAAATAAGAGTCTTCTTTCTAGAAAGAAAGAAAAAAAAAGTTAATAAATATTTATTTAATTGTGATAATTATTCATTTATAAATATACATTATTACTTTGTATTACAGTATAATATAAGGCATGATATACATACATACATATCATATATATAGTGCTACTCTCCGAAAACAATTACGTTGACATTTTACAACCTAAAAAATAAATATTATATAATAATTTATGTTAACAAGCAGTGAACTTTTTTCCAAATAATTTTTTTTAAATAAAAGATTATGGCAAACTTAAAATGTCTTTCTTTTCATGAATGTCATTATTTTAATAAGGCATTTTTCTTCATTATGATATCAGTACAGGTGAATCAACCTGACATTTTTGACCAAAAACATTTTTTTTGCTCCTTATAGAAGAGATCTATTCAAGTCATTACATATACAAATTGAGTTAATTGAGCAAATGTCTTAATTCTGTGTTAGATTCTATACTTTATTTGATTTCTGACTTGAGTGTATGATGTGGCAATAAGAACTGCCCGAACAGAGTTTACCACACTGGAAACCAACACTAGCCTCAAACAACATTCAACAGGTCAGTCAGACACAGACGCACACACTTCAATGTATCAGAGGATCCTGCTGCACCTTGCTAGATCTGCACAATTAAGAAGTAATTGGCAAAACCAGCACAATATCTTGGTGTAATTTGTGCATGTAATGAGTCCATTATGTCTGGAGGAGCTAGAGAACCCTGGAGGTTGAAGACACTGAGCTGAAGAAATGAACATTCAGCAGGACAGACGAGTCTAACAACAGACACTGAGCAGGACCAAAGAGCTCTTGATGTTAATGAGAATAAGGAGACGTTCACACAGGTCGCGTTCTTGCATTCAGATACAGCTGGACAGAGTGCAAAGGAATGAGACATGACTTTCAAAGTTGGGCTACTTTTAGCTTGACACAATCTCTAAAAAGCACAACGTTTACCACATAAAAAATGCTGAATAAAGAAACATAGCATACCCTTGTGAAAAAGAAGTACACTTTAGCATACTTTTAAAAAGATGACTTATTATGGAAATAATATAGGCTACTTAAGTCAAACTGAATGTAATGTTTTCAGACACTTAAGTGAATGTTATTTACAACTAAATGAAAAGGTATTGTAGTTTAAATCTATATTAAATGCAATTAGTTTAACTTAAAAGTGCTTTTTTGACCAACTGAAGTAGGTCTTACATTACACTCAAGTACATCTTTATATGTAATTTCATAATTGCACCTACTGTCTTTGAAATATGGATAAACTGTACTGCCAAATGTACTGTTGAGCATTTATGTTAAACTAAAACATATTTTAATGTAATTTCTATTGGAACTTGAATGTCACGTGTTTAGATATATTTGTGTTAATGAGTAATGATGAAGTTGCAATTTAGCATATTTTAAATATATTAACTTTCAATGTTATATCAAACAAGATACTACAGATAAATTATAATCATGTATTTTACATGTGCTTTAGGATGTTAGTCAACACATCAAAGTATGTGTATGTCTTTAAAGCACAACAAAATATTATAAAAACAAAATGTATTTTTAAGTAAAACTTTTATTTTGACTATTATAAAGTGTACTTTTTAAACGTATACTTAAAGGTGTATTGTGTAATATTTAGGAGGATCTGTTGACAGAAATGCAGTATCATATACATAACTATGTTTTCAGTGTTGTATAAAGACCTTACTTAAAGAAGTAAGTAACCACGTTGTGTTTTTATTACCTTAGAATGAGCCACTTCTATCTACACACACCGCGGGTCACCTTACATTGAAATGCGCCGACATGTTTCTACAGTGGCCCTAAACGGACAAACGCGTTTCGTTACTATGTTGTTCTTCATGCAAAGAAGCTAAAGTCAGCGAATAAAACATTGACACAAGGATGAACAAGTAACAATAATATTCGCAATAACATATCGTTTTACTGAATAATAAAGTAAACATAATTTCTTAATTCATCTTTTTAAAGAAACCTCATTGCTGAACTGGCTACTCTCTGCTGTCTCGGACGACGACATCTTCTCCTGTCGGCCACCGTAACTTTTGTTGGTTGTAATTCGTAACCTCACCACTTGATGACGCTAAAATCACACACTGCACCTTTAGGGCCTGTTCACATATCGCATCTTTTGCACGCTCAAGTTCGTTATTTCAAATGTAGGTGCGCGGTATGTGCGCTCATAATGGAAGCGACGGGGTTGCGGTGCGACGCGCTCGTTTTTTCCAAGTGCATCCGCGCCGCAATCGAGATAAAACATCTCAACTTTTCAGAATGCCGCAAGCGCACCACAGGTCACGTGACAAGAACCAACCAATCAGCTTCCTCACCTTTTCTGTTACTTTGAAACCTCAGCAGAAAAATGGAGGAGCAGCTCATCATTGCGGTCCAGGGATTTCCTGAACTTTATGACTTGTCAAGCCCTCATTATTTTGACTCAAATAATCCTTGCTGTAACGGAGAGTGCAGCTAATGGTTGCTTAGCAACGACAGACGCCTCCGGAGCGCAACTGCCCTAGCGCTTTGGAAAAAGGAGAATGCGGCGCGCCTAGCGTTTTCTACGCGTTTTTAGGCGCGATATGTGAACGGCGCCTTAAGTGGGTTAAGAAACAGTCATGAATGTTTAGTCTCTTTTAGTACACTTAAGGGTACACTATGTATCCGTTGGCCCTCAAGTGATTAAAATCAAAACTGCATTCATTTTGCGGAAGAACATTGTTTTGGTGGTGCTTTGGCTCTGCGTGACTGTGCGGATGAATATGGTTCTTACTCATAACAAAAAAAAGAGAGAGATTATCATGCTGCTCATAAAACATTCACTACTACGCTTCAGAGATAAAACCAGTTTAGATGGGAAGGATCTCAAGCTGACTAGATGAAGACGTTACTGTAGCTTTACCCATTAATAGACACGATACTTCCTTTAAAAATTAATTCCATCACAGCACTACAACAACATTAATGAAACAACCCTTCACAACAGATAATGCTTTACAATGAACTGTTAGTGAGCTACATAATATATCTGTTCAATAAAATACCTTACTCACCTGTTGAGAAATAAAAACGCTTTTATTATTAAACGCTTGTTTTATTACGAGCCCTGTGACGTTCTCTTTTTGCCAGCAGACTCTCCTCTGTTCTGCGTTCTCCGGGTGATTCTCCGGATGTTCGAGATTTATCATGCTCCATGTCAACCTTTCTCACTCATTGTGACAACTACCTATGCCACTCCCTCACCATACATGCATCAAAAATTCTGCAACTGACCAGTCAGATTTACAGAGCTGTGTAATAAGCATAGATCATTTGTATTCATTGTATGATAGAACATCACGCAATAGATTCAATCAGCATTTTTTTTGTCATACGAGGTCTGACATCCATAAATCAGATGTAAAAGCCCCACCGGCTCATCGTCATCAATCCTGCTAAAGGTCAGAGATACTAATCACACTGGTTAACATCTCATTGAGACACAGCTGAAAAGACATCATTTGGCTGTGTTTAGCACAGAGGAACGAGCAGAGGTTGTTTTCCACTCATTATTTCGCTCTCATCTACTCTCTGATGTCCTCTAAACAAACACACACACAATGCACAGCCTAGGGTGAATATCACAAGGTTTGGGGCCGATTTTTTAATGTTTTTGAAAGAAGTCTCTTATACTCACTATTTATTTGATAAAAAATACAGTAAAACAGTAATATTGTGAAATATTATTGCAAAATAGAATTGTTATTAACTGGTTTCTATTGGAATATATTTGAAAATGTAATGTATTCCTGTTCCTGTATATATATATATATATATATTATTTTTTTATAATAATTTTCACTGTAATGAATGCAATACATTTTTTTTTTAAATCAACATAAATTAACTACAAATACAACCATGATATGTTAATATTTCAAAATTATAGCCTTTATTTGGATAGTACAGTGGAGAGATGAGAGGGGAACAAGATTGGGAAAGGATATTAAACTTAGAAAAGTAGACTCGAACTCGACCACTAATTTTCAAGTACAATTTAAATGATATATCCTTTTTTTTATCCTTAAGAGAATAATATTTATTTATTTAGCATTACCATAATAAGAACTACCTTTAAAAATAATGCCTCAATGCAACAAATTTTAATGGTCTTAAATTTGGATTCACTTTCTTTAAGTAAAATATCATTTCTCATTTCTCGCTTCTGATTGTGGGGTGAAATGTGACTGGAACATGTTCTTGACAGGTTTTCATGAGATTCACACTCTGGCTCCAGAGCTTAGGAGAAAAACTCAACCCAAAAGACTGAGCATAAAAAAAAAGTGAATTAAAAGTGTGTGAGAGAGAAAAAACTACTAAAGAAAACCTCATAGATAAAGAAAATAGACATTCTAAAGCCAAGAAAGAGTGTTGGGGAAAAAGGGCAAGAGATACTAGAACAGACTCTATTATACTGAGAGAATAAGAGACAGACATTGAGAGAGAGACTTTTAAGTCATACTATAACAGCCTGAAAGTAATTACAGAGAAGTGGAGATAACATACTCCAGGTTATATGACGCCAGAAATCCGCCAACACTTTCAGAAGTCTCTCAGATTAAGCTTAAACTCCTGAAGGTTAAATTCAGACTTGAGTGCTGTGCTTCAATCTGACATGCATCTTCAGCTCTGAGCTCTAGGGCTTCTGTGACCCGGTCACCGTTTGACCTTCTTCTCCCATGTGAGTTCACCCCAGAAGTCTTAATCCAATCAGCTTTTTTCATTTCTCCACAGATTTGTCCCCTTGGATTGCTCCCAAAAAAATTCACTAAGCATACTTAGTCTTATAATATTATAACAAAAATATGCATATAGAAACAATACATGATGTGATGAGTGTTGAAGGTTGATGGATGACACAGATGGACAATCATTGTATGGAAAAGAGCAGGATGGACTTTCTGCTTGATATGTTCTTTTGTATTCCACCTGAGAGACACACACACACACACACACACACACACACACACACACACACACACACACACACACACACACACATACCACACAAGTCTGACAAATGCTGTGGTGATAAAGACATGGCCTTGTACTTCATTTGAAGAATACATTTGAATGCACTGACTCTCCGACTTCAACACACACACGCACACACAATCACAATTGCTGTTCATCATTCAGCAAGCTAAGAAATTCAGCTCAGCACTGAGCTCTTCATAGTCACAGTTGTCATAAATAAGAATAAATCTGTCTAGCTGTACATGAAGATGCTAATATATGTAGATCATGTATAATGATTGTGCGCTCTTTTATGCATGCACACATAGAAACACGTTGTAACATGTCTAAAGGGAAACTTTTACCTGTTACCACACAAGACAAATATTAAAGCCAAAAAAAAAAATGTATCAATGCAACTTTCATGAAGTAAAATCACTAAAAGCCTTCCTTCCGCTGGAAAAAAATAGTCCCTGACTGAGAACAACAACAGAAGTTACATACATTATTTCGCCATTAGATGGCGGCAAAGACTGTATTTATGATTGAGTCATTCCGTAGATATTGAAAGGACTGAAACTTGTTGTGAACACGAAGCAAGACACAACTGACAAATGACTAGCCCCAAACTGTTAAAAAGACAAGATATGGCAGCGGACATTCAAACTGATTTTTTATTACGAATATAGGACTGACCTGAAGGATAATGTAAACTCTATAAGCTTCAATGAACAATATCAACGAGAACAAACATGTTTACGTTGCTAAGAGTGGTTGCTAGAGGTGTTGTGTAGTGATTCATAGAATAGACCTTTCTCACAACTTCCGTATTTGTGACCGGAAATACGCAATCGTCGTGGTAATCTACTTCCTCCGCAGTCAAGGCAACATAAACAAATGGCGCAAGCAACTAGCAAGAGCTATTTACACGCTAATGATGTGTCATTTTAGTGAACAGTTCAGTAACAGTTAGCCTCGCTCTCTACTTACCTTGATATTTATGGACAAATTTTTTACCCTTTATTTCGTTTTTTTTCGAGTTTTCCTCTACGAGTCGTCACATCAGCAAATGTAATATTTGGCAAATCCGTTAATGAAGTTGTGTAGACTCTTTGATCCATTTTAAACTTGCCCGCGTTTATGTTTTTCTGGTGTGTTGACGCTTGACAGGAACTCCGCTTCCACAACGATTACGTATTTCCGGTTATTGTGAGAAAGGTCTATTGTTGGGTGAAGCGGTCATAGCCGTGTTTTATTGAGAATAAAACACAGCTACAGTATTGTAATAAGAATCAAGGACTGGAACTAACAGTTGTATAAAGAATTTTAAGGTTGTACATACAAAAAACTATTTAACTTGTGACAAAAGATTAGGTACAGCTATTTTAGAGTGAGGAAAAACTCTGTATATTAGGACTAAAAAGCCTTAAAGGAACACTCCGACTTTTTGGGACTTTAGCTTATTCACAGTATCCCCCAGAGTTAGATAAGTCCATACATACCTTTTTCATTTCTGTGCGTTCTGTAAGTGTTATTTGACGCACCCACCGCTAGCCTAGCTTAGCACAAAGACTGGATGTAAATGGATAAGGTAGCATACTAATCCCAATAAGTGACAAAATAATGCAAACATTTTCCTATTTACATGTTGTGATCTGTATAGTCACAGCGTGTACAAATAACAAGGCTATATGAGACAGAGACCATTTTTAATCTTATAAATACTGGGAACTATATTCTCACTAGGCGTAGGAGCACAGCTACTTGGGCGGAGTGATTAGCGCAGCACACAAGACGCCCTGTTGATGGTTCCGTAAACAAAACAAACGTGACTAACTAGCTAGTAGCGAACGTGACTCGTGATCATGGCTGACTTTGAGGAATTGTCAGAGGAATTTTACTGGGTATCAAACCAAGATCCAGAACCATATAGTTTTGAGCCAGAATACACAGACGAGGAGTTACAAACTTTGGAAGCTGTAAGACAAGATACAGCGAACACCCATGATTGTAAACTATAAATTTACTATCTAGTAATTGCTGACTCTATTACTCCGACTCTGAGCGAACTCTCTGCTCCTCACCACAGGGCGTCTTGTGTGCTCCGCTAATCACTCCGCCCAAGTAGCCACTCCGCCCAAGTAGCTGTGCTCCTACGCCTAGTGAGAATATAGTTCCCAGTATTTATACGATTAAAAATGGTCTCTGTCTCATATAGCCTTGTTATTTGTACACGCTGTGACTATACAGATCACAACATGTAAATAGGAAAATGTTTGCATTATTTTGTCACTTATTGGGATTAGTATGCTACCTTATCCATTTACACCCAGTCTTTGTGCTAAGCTAGGCTAGCGGTGGGTGCGTCAAATAACACTTACAGAACGCACAGAAATGAAAAAGGTATGTATGGACTTATCTAACTCTGGGGGATACTGTGAATAAGCTAAAGTCCCAAAAAGTCGGAGTGTTCCTTTAATACTGTTACCTTTAAATGACGTATTTGATATTATGATATATAACGACCGAGTCTCACAGGGAAATGTGCTTGTGGCGACACTTCTGCAAAATAACAATGTTGCGTCTTGCAAGTTTCGCTGCAGTTTTAAAGTGTAGCCTGAGAGTGCTGCTAAAATGTTAATGCTCTATCATGCTGAAATATAACGTATCAACTACGCTAAACCCTACTGTAAACCTAACCAATAGTGTTAAGGCAAACATGCAAATTAAACTCATTTGAAACCATACTATTTTATGTTGTTTCTACAAGTCTTTCTCTTTTATCGTGACTTGCAGTGTTGTACGAGGTGGGTTCCCGAGCAATTTTACTACATCACACAATCCATACATATAGAGCTGGTTATGTGATGCAAACGTCAAAATGTATAGTTTACAAATCATGCACTTTGGTTAAAGTGTTTTGAGGTCATATACAGTATTGTGCAAAGAACCACGTGAAAATAAATGTTTATTAATCAATGTGAAAAGGAATAAAAGTTATTGTTGTTTTACAGCCACTAGTGTGAATTTCAGCCAGAAACTGCAGTGAATTGTACAGTATGTATAGGTATAGCAGGTAACTGTGTGTATTCTGTATGCTCAGCTCGCACATGTGCTAACTAGTTTTTCTAAGTTGGCAACACTTGCCCATTGTTTCACAGTTGAAAAAAGGAAAAGAAGAGATGGAACAACAACAAAATAAAACAACAACAGATGCCCGCGTTTGTGTTATACCCGCATTTCTACTTTAGGGGAGCACACAGACATTTTTATCATAACTTCTGGAGAGAAATAGTGCAGAAACTTGATAAAGATGAAACTTTCTAGTGTGCATGTGTCGATTGCCTGTGCTCACACTTTTTTACTAAATGGAGTAAAAAGGTTATGTATTTGGCTGTATGTATTTGCTAAGTGTTTGCATCAAAACTGAAGTTTTCTTTGTGATTTACAAAGTGTTGACCAGTAACGCTTATGTATGCTTATTGACGCTGGTTGATTGACACATATTTCTTCTTGGTAGCCAAACAGAGGAAGATTTTAGTGGATCTAGAAGTCTGATAGAGCCAGGTTTGGCGTGTTCAGTCATCTGAGTGAATTACGCTTGATGTGTTTGGTAGTATGACAGAGGTTTATTGTGTTTGGAGTTAAATGGAGTGAGGCTTGATGTATTTAGCAGTCTAACGGAGGTTTGGAGTATTTGATCGTGATGGCACTCAAACGCACTGCTGAATACTGATGAAGTATAGACACGCCATTTCAATTCATGAGCTGTCTGCTTTCAAAACAAGGTTTTTTAACACAGCTTGGGTAGATGTGTCCATGCTCAACACATTTATAAATGTATGGAGGCTTGCGGTGGTCTCTCTCACTCTGTATTTTCTCGGCCTGCCCTTTTGTCTTTGTCCTAAGATGTTTATAAATTAAAAGGGGGTATTTTTTTTTCATGGACATCTTTAGCGATTTCTCTGTACTTTTAATCCTTCGGGACAGAAAACTGACAATCATCTTGAAATAGAAAAGTAATTATGGCACATCTCCTTTGCCTGATGATATAGGATAATTACTTTTTTATTCTCTCGCTTGGACAAAAATGCACGCCTGGTGTTCGGGGAGAGACGTAACCTTTGGCGAACAATGTTTGATTGATGAGGAGACTCATTTTCCCGTATGAAGTGATTACCGATCACAATCTGAGGCTAGCACCTCTCCACTCTCTGGGTCTCCAATTTGCCTGACTGAATTTGGTGTCAAAAATTCAGGCACGGAAAGGAAGGGAGGGGGGGATACATTTTGGAATATTGTCATTACTTCAACATCAGATACTTGTGTCTCAAGTGGAGGCACTCATTTACAGAGCTGAGCTTTTTTCTGGGGGATGAACAAGACATGCGTTCTGATGGTACAATCAGAGGGGGACAATGGTAGGGGCCGATTTATCTGTCTTCAGCTGAGAGGCGCTTCTGCCTGATAATGACAGTGATGAATGCACTCACATCTGCTATTTGATACATGTCTTGACTTCCAGTTCTGAGGACAAAAAAGGAAATGCATGCCATCTGAAATGAATATGAGTTTTTATTTGTGTGTGTGTGTGTGTGTGTGTGTGTGTGTGTGTGTGTGTTACCTGGTAAACCCTTTATGGGGACCAAATGTACTCAAGGACAGTAATGTCAGTCAATTTTACCTTGTGGGGACAATTTTAGGACAATTTTTTTGAAAATATAAAAATGCAGAAAGTTTTCTGTGATGGGTAGGTTTAGGTAAGGAGATAAAATATACAGTTTGTACAGTATAAAAATCAGTTTGTCTATGGAAAGTCCCCATAAAACATGAAAACCCAACATTCAAATTCTGAAAATGCATACAGAAATAGTTTAAAAAACATACTGAAGTGTATATTTCTTATTAAATGAGGTGTTTATAAGGTGTTGTACTCTCCCAGGTTCAGGAAGCTGTCCTCCCTAAAATGAGCTGTACACAAGCTAACTTTTGGGTTGTACTGCTCAGGAACAGCGTTATAAATAAATCTTAACCAGTGATTCCTAATTTCATCCATTTTTGAAAGGCCGAACAAAGGGGTTTTGCTTTCACATCCAAACACATTTAAACACAACATCAACTACTAAAAGAGAGGAAAAAATGCTGCGTATACCTATTGTCTAATCAAACAGTAGAGTATTACTGAGGCAAATTCATCTGGCACTTGGTAGAAACCAATCAAATCATGTGGGAGCCAACATGGACAATTTACTACTGATGTTTGATTTTAAAGGACATTTGAATGAACTTTTTTATGAACAATTCTGATACTGTGTTGCATCCCCACGTCATATACAAATCTATGTAAAACCAGAAGCAAAAGCAGCTACGACAATGGTTCTCAGCCCTGGCGACCCCCATGGACTTAATGTAATCAAGGATTTACAGATTCCTCCGAAACAAAGTTCCCAGAGCGAAGTTTTGGTGGTGCGTAGATAAACGCTGCTAGAGCATCGTTTCTCTTGTGAGGTTGATCTGTATCAGCGAATTCCACCAGAGAAAAAAACAATCAAAGGAATCCATAAAGAACTAAATCACCTACATTATTCTGTCCACCTCTCTGATATACGGAAGAGCGAGATCCACCTCATCTCCAGCTACATATCCAGTGTCCTGTCTGACAGCTGATAAATGTGTGGCTGCATTCTTCACCTTGTTACTCAATGATGGGGGCTTTTGGCTGTTTAATACCTCTGAAATACAATTATTCCTTTATTGCTGCATTCTGGGAGCGGCAGAGATGGATGGCAGTGGTAGACTCTAGTCGAGAACAAAACGTGTTTAAAAGCAGTCAGAACATAAAGAACACTTATACTCTGACACCAAAGGTCACGAAGTCAGAGATGAGAGAGTGAGAAATGCATGCAGGGAATTTTGCAAGAGTCAAACCACATAGTTTCATAATCTCTCTAACCTGTGATCCCTCAGATCAGTCAAGCATCAGTGTTGAGAATGAAACATATCAACAGCCAAACCATCCTATCATTCATTCTGCAACAGTTTCTAAAAAAGTTATAAAAATAATTATGATTCAGTGAAAATTCTGTAGCATTCAAATCTTATTTGTATATCATGTGGATACATGACGCTCATTAATTTTTTTCTAGATCTATTCATTTATACAAAAACACATTGAAAATTCAATTGATACATACAATGATTTGAATATGCCTTTTTTATGAAGAGCATGCTTTTAATTTCTGAATTAAAATAAATTTTGATATTTTTGAGAGCATAGAGCCCTGTCAGGGTGATACAACTGTCCTGATATCATATTAAAAAAAGCCCATAGTTAAAAGGATAAAATATGCTCAAAAAAAAAAAAACCACTTAAGTAGGAAGTAGGTTGGAAATTATTATTATTTCTTGGAAACAAATAGCCTTCACTGCATAATATTTGAAATTTTTATTAATTAATTATCAAAAGAATTGACCTGGAATATATATATATATATATATTTATTTATATTTTTTTCCCCCTTTTCCTTGATGGTTAAACCAGGTGACATTTTCATTTAATTTAGACCTTTCCTAGAGGTATTGTGACTATGCATTTTCAGTATTTAGAGGTTAAAAAGACATTAAGCTATAAAACGTCATCATTCCAAGAGTTTGTACAGTTTTTGTTGTTGTTGTTTTGTTTTGTTTTTAAGAAATTAATACTTTTATTCAGCACGGACACATTGAATTGCTCAAAAGTGACAGTAAAGCCATTTAAAATGCTACCAAAAAATTCTATTTAAAATAAATGCAGTTATTTTGAACTTTTGATTTGTCAAAGAATCCTGATGTATCACAGTTTCCACAAAAATATTAAGCAGCACAACTGTTTTCTTCATTGATAAATAATAATAAGAAAAGCAGCAAATCAGCATAAAAGAATATTTCTGAAGGATCATGTGACACTGACGACTGGAGTAATGATGCTGAAAATTCTGCTTTGATCACAGAAATAAATAATAATAATAATAAAAAAAACAGAAAACGTATATTTTAATTTCACAGTATTATTGTTTTTACTGTATTTTGATCAAATAAATTCAGCCTTGGTGAGTAGAAGAGACTTCAAAAAATTTTGAAAAATCTTACCATCCCCAAACTTTTGTACGATAGTGTATTTTGTTCTGACAGTGTGATTGAGTGCGCTACTGTATACGTAAATAACAGAGAAAGTGATTCTGAGACTATTAATTAACTAAATAATTGTCTATTAACACTTTTACAACAACACTGCCACGTTTACAAACATCCCCTGTTGGCGAGGCTGATGTCGCATAAAGAACCGTTGTGGGAACCCTAATTTGTACAGGGTCGCAAAACAAAAGACTCAATGGAAGTATTTTCGCCAAATGTTTGGCAATGCAAAGCACCCTTCTAAGAAGGAAAAGAGAGGGAAAAGGCCCTCCTCCTTTCATTCTTTCTTCGTCTCGCTCCTGGTCTTTGAATCCTCCATTCAGACAGCGCTCTACCCAGCAGTGAATGGCTTGTGAGTTCAGTCTTTGGATTTCAATAGCAGAGAATAGCCCAGCTTCTGCATTCTCCTTCAAACACAATTAGCTATGGAGGGCTTGAGTCTGTCCTCCCTACATTTAGACTGTGTTTGATGGGTCGCCAGACCTATGACTTCATCCAGCCTGGATACCGCTAGTTGCTATTGCAATGCAAAACAGGAGATGCCTCTCGCAAACTGCCTCTATTGCCAAATCCGGAGGGGGAAGAAACAGAGTACCGCAGCCTTTAACCACACCATCATTGTGTGAAGGCAAATAATGTGTATATTTTGTGCAGCCCAGATTTCTGAATGGTCCATATGATGGTGGGAAAGCTGGTGGAATCTTTATGAGATGCACAAGGAAAGGCATAAAAGAGTAAAGAATTGAATGTTGAAATAAAATACAGGTTTCGAGGTTGAGATCTGCATCTGCCTCAAAAATCAACCAGCAGGCATGTGAAGAAACCAACAGTTTGTAACCTAAAACTTTCATAGCCCCAAGAATATTTTGTTGTATTATTAATTGAAACAATCAATGTGAAAAGAAAGAGCAGGGCCTCTGCTTTTAAACAAAAATTCATTCTAGTTTCATTCTTTTCACGATTAATCAACACTTGGAGTTTCATAAAAACAAAAACAAAAAATTGATGACCAAAACATAGATCGAGTCCATCATATCAAAGCTTGCATATTTAATAACCTATTTTGTGAGTTCGACATTCATTCTATCTTTAAAATGTTTTGATTCATATAATGTTTGATGATCATGTTAGCTTACTTGTGCGTAAGCGATCTTCTATCCTCTGGGGGGGGGGGGCGATCTGGAGACCCTATACCCCTACCCGCCCCCTACCATATAACAGTGAAAACTTGGTTTGTCGGAATCATAATTGATGGAAAATCTCGTCAATGGTGGGGTAAGAGATGACACCAAAAAACTTTTAGCAAATGTCAAGTGCGTAATTTCCGTATTACTAGTTTCATTAAATCAAATTTCTAAACTAATGAGAGCTTCTTGAAAACGAGTGCTTCTGTTTTCTATTGGTCAAAAAACTTGACAGAATTGTTTTGATAAGGGTCTTATCTAGCCAAACGATCGGCCATTTTCTAAAAATAATAAACATATTTATACTTTTTAACCACAAATGCTCGTCTTGCACTAGTTCTGTGATGCGCCACGCATTACGTAATCACGTTGAAAGGTCACGATTAGATAAGACCCTTATTCCTCGGCTGGGGTCGTGTAGAGACTTTGAAGCTGCACTGAAACTGCAATTTGGACCTTCAACCTGTTGGTTCCTGTTGAAGTCCACTATATGGAGAAAAATCCTGGAATGTTTTCCTCAAAAACCTTAATTTCTTTTCGACTGAAGAAAGAAAGACATGAACATCTTGGATGACATGGGGGTGAGTAAATTATCAGGAAATTTTAATTCTGATGTGAACTAATCCTTTAAAGAAAGTCATACAGGTTTCGAACGACTGAGGATGAGTAAACGATAACAGGATTTTCATTTTCAGGAGAAAAAACAGCATGTATACAGTAATAATTACAAAAAAAAGCAAGATGCTGTTTAAAATAGTTTTAGATGGAGTATAGCATGTCACACCCCGGTACATGTCAACCTCCCAAATGTATTACAAATCAAATACCCATAAGACACAAACCTGGTCTCAAAATAGTTCAGAAGGGCACAGATCAATAAAAACGAAACACGGAAAGATATATAAAATACAGTGGGACACAAAGAGGAGCTGACAGTTATATGATTAACATTGACTGGAGCCGAAGAATCTACACCTCACTATAACAAAGCACTGAGGGCTCCCACGGGAGGCTGCATTGGTAAATGAGACGCAGTAAAATAGAAACTTGCCTTGCCAATATATGTGCATGCAAGTGTGGGTGTGTGTTTACTTCAGCACCAATTACAATGCTTCTTGCAGACTGGTGAATAAATAAATATTTAGCACTGTTATAAAATAGTAGAGCAGATGACAACGACGGCAGGGAGAGAATGAGACCGTGACTCTCCAGTCAAATGTGGGATGAGAACAAAGGGTGGAGAAAGAATAGAGCAGACATTGAGAGTTCATCAGATGCAGGTGGAAGAAGAATTAAACCAGACATCTATGCAAATTTACAAGTCTTGACAATCCATGCACAAAGAGTCAAAAAGAGTAGACAAAAATGTCTCTGAGATGAGTGTTTAAAAGTGCACTTAATCAACTTTTTTTCCCGCCAGCGTTTTTGAAAAAATTTGCCAGCCACCGCCAACATTTTTGATCATTTTCATAAAAGTTTCATGGCCCCCAGAATATTCTGTTGTATGAATATCTGAATATGCAATCTATCACAAGAAAGAACAGACACTCTGCTTTTAAACAACAACAACAACAGCAACAACAAAAATACATTTTATTCTAGCTTCATGCATTCTTTTTTTATCAACACTTTAATGTGGGCAAGTTTCATTAAAAAATCTACGTTTTGAGCAAAATGCTGAGAAAATCACGTTTGTGTCAGAGACTACGTCTGGATCAGATTCAGAAAGATGATCAAAACACAGATGGAGTATATCGAGACCATCAACACCCCCAAAGCTTCACAGTCCTATAGCTCGTCCTGGGTCCACATTTCATTCGGTAACATTAGGCAGTTTTTATTTTTATGCTGTTTAATGTTGATGATTGAGTTATTTTACATATGCATCTGCTTACATATGGATCTGCTTCTTCTTTGCATATGTTTTAATTAGGTGATTCAGAACTCTTTCAGAAGATGTGTAATAGCACCCCCTACTGTATAACAGTGTAAACACGGAAAGACGGAAATATCCGTCAATGGCGGGGAAAGAGTTAAAGAAAGAGTTGTTGCTGTCATTGTTTTGCTGCTATTGGGGGGGGAATAAGGTTCATTTTAAACTATTACAGTGAACAGAAGGCCATTAAATAGCTATGTTTACATGCACCCAAATTATCTATTTATAATCAGATTGATGGCTCAATCGGATCGAAAAAGCCTTCATGTAAACCGACTGAACTCTGATCCAAATGAAATTTCAATCAAATTGAAAAGCGTGGTGTAGGCCTGAAATAATCTGATCAACAAAAAAACAATTACTCATATAAACACTTGAATCCTATGGACCTACAGCATGGAGTCAGTTCAGCGTGGCCATGAATGAATAAATCATGGGAATTAATTCTTAATTCGTGTCCACGATTTAACTAAAACGAGAAATCAAATCCTTAATTTGTGGTCACAATATATATATTTTTGTCGTTTGGTTCGTTTTGGGAGTTCAAAACAGCTTGCCAAAGCGAACTTTCCAGAAAAGACCAGCTTCGGCTGGTAAACACCTTCATACTACCATTGGTCCGTGGCGGTTGCGTAATGGTAGGTGTGCACTGAGGCTCTGCCTTCTTTCACGAGGAAAATCTTTTCCGTTCATTTCTCCTCACGAGTTTGTGAGTTAGACGTCCGCGAGTGAAAACATGAACAATGGAAAGCTGCTTTATAGTAGAAAACGAAGGTGTACATCTGATGAAACCAAAACGCATAAAAAGTTTTCCGTTTTTAGTTAAAAAACGGTGTCTTATTTTAGCAAATATTTGTCTACCAGATCGTAAGACGTGAGATGTAAATAAACATACTCACTGCTCGTAAAGGCCCTGATATTAGAGCCGATATTAGGCATTTTCCAAACTATCGGTATCAGCATTTATAGTGGCCGATAAATGAATATTTAAAAAATAAACTAAAAGCGGACGAAACACCCTTCAACCATGTTATGAGTGTTGGCACTGCATAGTTTGTCCACCAGAGGGCACTATACAAGGAAGATCGCTAACATCAATGAGCTTGGAAATCACAACGAACTTATTCTGCCTAAATAAAGTAATGATTACTGTATTTATAACTAGCATATCTGTATTTCCAGTCCCTGCATTGTAAAACGTAAGTTAGGCACGCGAGGAGTGAACATTTAGACATAGAGAAAAAGTATCAAACATAGCCTGTGCATAAAAGTTAGCTTTTCTTTTACACGTGTGTGAAATCCAAGTGTGCGTTGCTGACTTCGTTTAGCCGCAGCATTAACGAGTCACATAATGTATTTAGTGCATCATTAAAGGCACACTGTGGAGAAATTGTGTTTTTGTCAAACAGCGACCCCTAGAGTCGCTTTGGAATACTTGCACTGTCGTAAATACCCCTCCATGAGCTGCATTTTATTGATCATCAGCTAATTTCAAAATCAAAGACCGCAATAAGAGAGAGCAGCAGCAACAGCCCTGGTAAGATCACTTCATTTCTTTACTTTTAATGATGATGATTGTGTGTTAAGCGTCTGCGACTTACTTTCACTTTGATTTGCGATAGTTTGCACATTGGCTTGATGAGATGCTCAGTTGCGGTGATGCGTGTTCCAGCGCGTCGTCATATCTGGCTATAACATATAGCCTATAATACGCTCTCACACGGTTTTCTTTTTTTTTTTTTGCATTTTTGGGAGGAGTACAATTTACATATGTGGTTTTAACAACCAGATGCATTTACACTTGTCCAGTTTCGTCGGGAATGCGTCTCAGACCTCCTCCTGAAGTGGTTTGAGCGATCGGATTCAAATCCGTCTTGAATGCGTTTCGGAGGGCATTTACACCTGGTCTTTTCACGATCGGATAGCTATTCATGCTGAGAAAACGCATGAAGTGGCCAGGTGTAAACAGCCCCTATATGACAAAAACATACGCACGAAAGCCGAAAACAAACGCTGGTTGGCCTCTCACGTCCAAATTTGAGGAAGTGGTGGGGGAAGTGACGTATGCTGTAAAACAGTCGAATTTTGTAGTTCTTTTTGTGCTCTGGTTACTACCCGAACCCCGAAGTTACGCAGTGCCAGTAAAAGCGATACAGACCCCGTCAGGCTATGGCAGACGTGTCATTCAACCTATTGTAAGTCGATGTACCATCACAAGGGTCTTGGAAATATATTATGAAGGTTGAAAAGATACATAGTGTTCCTTTAAGTAGTAGATTTTAGAAGGCAGGCAGCAAATGATGATTGGAAATGGTTTGTTGTAGCTTGATGGAATAGATGGATAGAATTAAAAGAGTGCAGGTAAAGGGATAAGCAAGTTGACATTGTAATTATAAGGTAGCTTATAACATTGACATTTGGCAGACGCTTTTATCAAAAGTGACTTACATTGCATAGGTACACATTTACAATCTTATCAGTTCTTGCTTTGAACCCATGACCTTGGCGTTGCAAGCACCACCGCTCTACTGTTTGAGCTAATGGAAAGGCAATAGGGACTAACAGTTACTGACTGACTAACACACACACACACACACACACACACACACTAGGAGTGACCTTTGTCTTGTTTAATAATAATACAAATGATGATGATGATGATAATAATATCATGATCATTGATTTTTTTTAAATGATTACTGTCAATATTAATAATAGTTCATTTTTTTGTTCAAAGGACTTAGTTTCATATCTTAGTTTCATATCTTAAGTTTGTATTTTTATACATTATATTTATCATAACTTTAATATATTCTGTTCTGTTGTGACAATAAAACAAACAAATTTATTTTTAAACTGCATTATCATATTATTTTAGTAAGGCTGAGGACTCTTAAGTAACTACAAATAACTAATGTTAGGGAAATCTGTTCATGGTTTGTTACGCGTTTCTGGATTTTTTTTTTTTAAATATATATCGGAATATCGGATTTTTAAATCACCAAATATTTGTATCGGTATCGGCCTTAAAAATCCTTTATCGGTCGGGCTCTACCTGATATACAAGTGAAGTTCTTTTTCGTTCTTCTTTTAGGGGTAAAACGAAGTTCGAAATACGTGAGCAGCCATCGTCTACTAGATCGTAAGATGGAAATGTACATTTCCATTTTTAGTACATCGTTGCCATGTAAATATAACCTAAAAAATAGTGCATGTAAATATACCTGTAATATGGGTTCGGGAACAAGCTGCAAAGGGAAAAGGCAAATACTCTTAACCTTGGCTGGTAAACACCAATGTGTTGCCATAGAGTCAGAGGTCACGAGTGTGTGAGTACGCAAAAGGTCACGGTGGGTGACTGAGGGAGGGAAAACCAGAGACACAAAGAGAAGTGAGCTATTAAACTGTTAGACAAAGAAGCATGGCCACACACACACACACAGGAACCCTTAAATGAGGTACATTATAGAAGCATCACTGTTGGTTGATGCAGTGACTCATACTTGTGTATCAATACATAATTTCAACCACCATTATCCACTTTGACCTTTAACTACATGTTTTATGCAGGGATGGCTTGTTATTTGACATTTTGCCTTGACTTGTTACTAAACATGCACTCTTCTTCTTTGTGTCATTCCCTCCTTGAATATATATCGACTTGAATATATAATACTCTCATTGACAACTGGATAATTCACCCTTCGCCTGGAGTTTGATTGACAGGCAATCTGTCTAATCATAACGGCGATTTTACATGCCTCCGTTGCTATCTGCCCTTTTGTCCGACAAACAAACCAGACAGTAGAGTTATTAGATTAACATTGGTGGACTTGAACTTGATAAATAGTGTGTATTGACGTCTTTCCGCGGTTGAAACAACATACCTCCTCATGGTCATTCATGTTTATTTCATGCTATATTGGATAAGAGGATAAGAGGAAGAGATGATCAGTTCACATGCTGCTTGAACTGAGGCACTACAGCGATCTGTCACGACACTTTAAAGAGCAACGAAATGGTATTTATTGTTTGAATTAAAAAATTTAAAAGCTGAGACTTTTTCATACCAAAAGTAACCTGCCCTGTCTTGTCTGTCGGCACATTGTCAGTGTCCTCTGTGATGTATTTTTCACTGCGTGAGAACATTGACTACATTTACATGTGCACCATTAATGCAATTATTTCCAATAATCAGACCTAATCACTGTAAGATGTTTACATGACACAAACAAACCTTTTCACTCTCGTTTACATGCAAATTTCCTTATTCAAATGGTTGTAAAAGTCATCTCATCTCATTTGTTTTCTTGTATAATCTCATAACTTAAAAATTAAGTTAAAAGTGGTTAAATGATTTTGATGAGTTAAAGTAATGGAAAAACATACAGCATGTTGCCATGACTTACTGATTGAACTTAATGTTTTACAATGCATCTATCATTATTACAGCATGTCTTTCTCTTTTCTTTAAAGAAAACTTGTATACAGTACATGAACACAAAACGGCTCCCTAAAGCTTCCCTCCAGTTTTTTTAATCCTTATTTAATCCTTATAATCTTTTTAAATATTTTAGATGAATTTCTCTATTCTGGATCAATTAGAGTAATTATTGAAACATGCATGTCATTGATATGGGCTACCATGTGGCGCTTCTGCCTCATTCATCTTAATACACTAGCAGGCCTGTACAACATCCCAGAAAGCAGTGCCAGCGGTAATTCAGTTATCAAACAAACACACACACACACACACACACACACACACAGTCACATGCGAGGCAGTTTACCTCCCGTGCCAGATTGTTTCTCAGTTTTCATTAAGTTAAGCATTGAGCGTAGAAGTACGACCTTCACACACACTTCATCAGAGAAACCCAAAGAGAGAAAGAGAGAGAGCTTTTACAATGATATACCGCTCCCACCCAAATCACAAATGGCATTATGGAAAGTAGTTATAAATATTCAACAGCTTGTTAATGAGAAGTGCATAAATATCATTTACATGGTCAGATATATTAAATGGAACTGTATCAATACAAGTAGTGGAACTAAAGTGATAATAATGCTTTATTTATGCATTTATTTGTTAAGATTCCCATACAATCATGATTATTAATACAATTTCACTTAAGTGTCTGTTTAAAAAAATATCAGTAAAATCATGCACTGCTGTTAGCAATGACAACATCTTTTTGAAGATAAACTGCCACCCCTGATTAAAAAAACATCATTCTTCACACTTCACCTCACACTGGAATAACAACTGGAAAAAAAAATGAAAGTGTGTGTATGTCAGTGCAGATGGAAGTTGATGATGTTTTTCTTGGACCAGCACAAAGAGACACACTATTAGTGTTTATATGTGCACTCTACAATTGTTCACTAATGCACTGTACACTGCATACTACTAAGTGTACAATGTATAGCCTATACTTTTCACTTAATCACAGTGGCCCCCAAAATATTTAGATTTACTTAAAAATGCACGAATGTCATTGCAATGGACAAATTAATCAAATACAGTATATGTTTTTTAAATATGTGATGTGAATGTGATAGTGAGGCAGGAACTTTTAGGTTTATGTTGTGTGACACGTTAACAGAGGAATGATAGACGAATGAAAAAATAAGATCCTATCAAACAATACTGATGACAACATCAAGCATGAGAGATCCCTGACAGCTCATCACCTTTAGCACTGGAAGAACATCTGGACTGTCAGTGTGTGCAAAGACACAAGACATGTTTTCACCCACAGACAGATGCTTAAACAACACGAACATGTGTTTGTATATTACATTATATTGTATATTACACATACAGTACAATGAACAAGAGGTATAGAAAGAAAACTCATCTCCATATGCACATGAACACGCGCCCGTGGCTGTCAGAGAGAGTGTGTGTACACACTGTGACGGTGAACATAAATTGAGGAGCAGCTGTGGAATTAATGTTGCATATCTGAAAGGACAAAGAAAGGGACACCATAGAGACAGAGAGATAGCAAATAATACAAAAAGGAAGGAGAATTCATAAGACTGCATGTGGCCACTGATAAAACTGCATGTGGCCGTTTATTTGCACATGCTTCCTTTTCTGTTTCACTGAAGGAATTATGCAAATCAGATAAAGGTGCAAACATTATGTCAAAAGCTATTTTCATTGCAGATTTCACATCGATTCTGAGTGCTCAGTTGTGAAGGATGCAGCAGACTACAAGAATCTAATGTATTTTACTAGGACAGTAGTGTTGTCATAAATATATATAAGTCTATTAGAGAGCAACAACATTTGGCAGTACAATTTTTTTACATTTGCCTAATCTCCAACATGTTTTGTGAACAGATGATTACAGCATTTAACCCAGATTAGAAGTGTCTGTAAACCTGTTGTCATAGAAAATTAAAGCCTCCCTGCAGTTTTTCATCAAAATAAATGCTTGAGAGTTTATTATAAAGTAAACTAATTAATGTGAAATATTTATTGTTTTATTTTTCAGTGCAGTTGTATTAAAATAGTCAAATATTTCTATCTTATAATAATAATAATTATTATTATTTTGTATTTATTACATATGGATTTAAAATCTACTGTCTCACTCTTCTGGCTAAACAGACCCAGGAAAAATCATGATGTCAAAAACTTTGTCCAGTCAAATGTTTTCGGGAACAACAATGTCCCCTCCTTTGCAGGTAAAAGCACTGATATCCTTTTCACAAAATGGAATTCGTGTGGAATTCGCTCCAGAAAGAAAGAGAACAGAAAATATCGAACTACAGTTTCCACATCCCCCAACCTCAATGAAAGATGAATGCAGGAAGCAGTCTCTCTCTTTCTTTCTCTCTCTCTCTCTAAAGAGGATGAACTGTGTGAACTCTTGATGGGCTGCTCCCCCACAGATATATCATGGGGCTTCATTTCTTCAGCTGCACGACCCTCATGTTGACAGATACTAACAATAAACACAGAAACAGCACTCAAAAAGCTTTCATAAAGAGGATAGACCAACTGCAGAGAAAGAGAACATAATACACTACATTTTTCCATTTTCTTAAGAAAACATAAATGGTACTTGCCCATGCAAAACTCTTTAATTTTATATGAAAATCCCCACTTAGACAGGAACAGACCATGTGACTGACATGTAAAGCTACCAATCAGCTTTGAATCAGACTAATTTCTCATTTATGTTGTACATTAAAATCTTTATTAATTAATGATATCTGCAATAAATTCATGTTGGTTCTGTTTACCCTAAGGGAGGTTATTGCTGCTCTCCCTGCTCTTATCCATGCGCAGGGAGTTCTTGCCCAGAACAGAACCATACCGCCAATCCAAACTGTATGCTAATTGTATTTGACGATAGTGTTCCTGACAGAAGTGTGCTTAATTGTGTTGAATGCGCACTTGTAGTGTACTTAGCATTGAACTGAACTGAACTTATCAGTGTACCACTGAACACACAGAGGAGCAGACAGGATGATGAGAAGTCTTCAGGACACTATTTCAATGCAGGACAGGACAATAACGATGACTAAGACAACTTGGATGACTAGGACAACATGGATGAATAAGGCGACTTGACGATGAAGAATTTGGTAAGCTAAGACATTCCAAGGAAAGTAAGGCAGGGAAGTGAGTCTGCGTGGTCTTGACAAGGCCAGACAAAGACTGAGTGGAAGTGCTGGGGTTTTATAGTGTAGTGAATGGAGTGCTGAGGGACAGGTGCGTGTGATCAGGTGCCAGGGAGGATCATGGGGAATGTCGTCGGGGTCGGGGGTTGAGGGAAGAGCCAAGGAGGAGATGAAGAAATGAGGAGCCGAGGAGACAAAGACCCAGGAGGGCAGAGGCGGAACCACAGGCTTGCAGGACTGAGGTGGAGATGGGTGCTTGGCAGACCAGGGCGAATCCGGTGGGAGTGAGAACAATGATGGAGCCCAAGGGGTGGAGGGACGAGGCGTAGCAAGAACCAGCAGCAACAAAGATGACTTGGGATTGGGCTGATTCAATGGCGATGAAGGCAACTTGGAGCTGGGTTGAACCAGCGATGATGAAGATGATTTGGGACTAGGCTTAACCAGCAGTGATGAAGACGACTTGTGACTGGATGGGACCAGCGGCTTGAAAGTAGGAGGGAATCAGGGAATCAAGAAGATCACGAAAGAGCAACAGACTTCAAGGGCATGAGCATGAGTGGAACTCCACTCCATGATGTCCAACTCCACCAGCACTCCATCAGGGATGCCTATAGATTCTGTCTCACACACCTGGTCAGACTTGGCAGACTCGGTCTCTGGGTCTGCAGTGGACTCTGGTTCGTTGTCCATGAATGTAGAGAATGCAGGTTCAGGCTCAGGGACGAACCCTGGACAGACATTGGGGCCAACTCACACACCTGGTCAGACTTGGCTTGCTTTGGCTCTGGGTCTGCAGTGGGCTCTGGCTTTGGGTCCTTGGCGGGCAAAGGCACTGGCTTTAGGTTTGTGGCGGGAGTGAGGAGGAGTGAGGAAGGACTAGGGAGGGAGGGATGTAATGTCACGATCTTGTCTTGTTTAGTTTAATTCCTTTCCTGTTTAGTATGCAATATGCATCAGATGATCAATGAACATACTGCAGGATTGTTTAAATTATTAACACAAGGATGAGCAAGTGCATTAGCAAGCAATCAATTCATGTACAGCACTCAATACAAAAAAACTTTACATGGTTTGCTTTGCAGTGATTGAAGCAGCAATTTGCAAATGTCATACAATCTGAAAGAAAACACTTTAACATTCATATGTGGATGAGTTATGAGCTGTGTCTGAGATTGGGACACGAACCCAGACTGAAAAGCCTGATGGAGAGTGGCACGGCTATGGAGAAACCAGCTGTTCAATTGGCTTAGTTAACTGCTTATTGGGACTTGCAGGGGCAGATTATTATTATTTATTTATTTTTTGGAGAGGGCATGTTACTGCTCTTTATGTTTCATTAGTTTAATGGAATAAAACAGTTCTGCATGATTTTGGAAATTTATAGAGATACTGTATATATTCTTTATATCAGTAAGCACTGTTTCTGAACTCCCTGAAATGCCTCTATTGTAGTTTTGAGTTTTCTTCCGGGATCGTACACGTTACAATATTCCACATTTAAATGATTCCCATCCAAGGCATACACAAAACGGGATGAGGCCTGATTGAGTAGTGTATTGAAAAACTCACGGTTATGATAAGGGGCTTGACATTTCCCAATCACACTTTAATCATGTAGCAACTTGCTCTGAAACAACTTTCCTTTTCTACTAATGTCCCTCAGGGCTCTTAGATAATGGTAGTCAATAATGTGGAGTATCCTGTTTCACTAGAAAATATGTCACATTAGGGAAGTAAAATGGGATGCAAATGACAATCCACATTGACTTCAGCACCAATTTGCAGCTCTGTGAGAAAATCTTTCCTCATAAAAATATTGATTTGCCAATGAGATAATTGGTTTTTAATGCAGAGTGTCTCAAAAGGTCTAAGAGAATAGGTCTTTGTTGGACAACAAGGTGTTCAGTGATCAATGTTCCTCATAGTTGCTCATCCATCATAGCCCTGTCAGCTCTAACAAGGTCTTCATTAACATAATCACACTCTGAGCAATGTGGCCATCCCAATTATGTCCAATCACTGCAACTTCCCTAAACTGATAGAACCTCTGCAGAACCTCTGAAGAATATTTGGATGCATCTGTGAGTGCACTGATGAGGATCTCCATTAGCTTGAGGGTTAACAGCAAGCTAATGGCAGTCAATCTTCATGTCTCAAGGGCAGGATTGTACAATGTCCACCAATTTGAGAGTCAATTAAATTACACTTTTGCTTGGATGCTTTGTCACCTAAAGCATTTCACACCCTGCAGGCGAAAAGAGTGAATGATAGCTGATGAAGGAGTTAAACATCTCTCTCCTTCATCTTCTCATGCTACCAATTCTTTCCTCCGGTAGATGAATGAAGCTCTATCCATCCATGTATTCTTCTTTATTATCTCTCTCCATCTGGATGGCTGCCAAGTTCATGGCCATGGGAGGGGAGGTAATTCTGTCTCATTACTATATGGATGTACTATAATTTATCTTCTTTGTGGGGAAACAATCATACTGAAACCAAAACAAGTACACTATTTACACACAAAATAATCTAGTTTACAAAAGTCAGAAATAGTGTAGAGTTAAGAAAACTGAAAAGAAAAGAAAAAACTATCCAAAAGAATGCTTCTCAAGAGAAAATTCATAAAAGTTTAAGACAGCAATGAGATTAAAAGAAGAAACAAGACATTTGCTTTTCTAGAAAGAAAGCTTTCTTTGCTTTGCTAGAAAGAAACCCTAGTGAAATTTTTGCTGTTTTGACGGGAAAAAATCTGAACACACTCACGAACAAAAACAAAGCAAAACGTAACACTTTTTGAAATTTTCCGAATACCATATTTTGTGTTGGATGAACTATCACTTTATGTCTCCTGGCTGAGTTATGAAAGATCCTTGTACTAAATGATCAAATTCTGCTGTGCTGGCTGCCTTCACATAATCACTTTCTACATCTACTATCAATAGTGTGTGTGTGTGTGTGTGTGTGTGTGTGTGTGTGTGTGTGTGTGTGTGTGTGTGTGTGTGTGTGTGTGTGTGTGTGTGTGTGTGTGTGTGTGTGTGTGTGTGGCTGCTCTTCTTTTCAAGCTTGATAATACCTGTCATCATACATGACAGAACATCTGCATTAAAGCGTTCAGACTCTAAATTGATCAAATGAAATGATTCATTAATGTCAGTGCAGCGGAGAGATGGATATGAGCAGACCTCTACTCAAGACGATGACTGCGACCTCTGCCTTGGCCTCCTCAGGAATCAATGAGCGGTCTCGCCTCAACACTTTACATAATGTTTTAAATCATCTCTGTCTGTCCCACAGGATGCGTGAAATCAATACTCAATGCCCAGATATAACATGAATGAATGTGCATGTGTATGACAGTGTGTGTGTGCTGAAGTATAGTTCATTTACTAATGGTAGTTTTATTTTAACTCATTATTCATCATTCCAAAGCACTACTGCAGTCTTGTGTCAAAGAAACTAGAATGGGAAACTATCATGCTCACACTGTTGCAGTATGGATACTGTCAGTATGATAACTTTCTGTATACATAGAATATGCAGAATATGCAGTGTATACTACCAGAGATTGTGGATAATACCTTAATGCAATGCATTCGACATTCTAGTGTGATAAATGAGACGATAGCAATTTCAACCACAATTTTCTTTAGTTGGACTGGCAAGTTCAGACATGTTTAGCACAACAATGCATTTAACATGCAAATGTGCTGCAATGTGATGAGGCATGTCAACATACTACTGTTTGAAATGTTTATTGTTACACACCAGAAGACAATCTAAAGCACTTTGAATTACCATTGTGCATGAAATGTGCTATTTAAAAAAACTTTTTTAGCTATTATTCCTAAAATTTCCTGGCCTGGATGCCAGCCGAACTTAGCCCCGCCCACAACATTTGAGGTCGGGAAGTTCGGTCTGGACTTGATCCGTTGTGGAGCAATTATGCTCAGATCAGAGCTGTTCGGACCAATCAGATTGTCATGGCGGGCTTTATACGATGATGGACAGATGATCAACAGTAACAAAATCATCCACGTTACCAAAGAGCGCTTGGGTTGCTTTGGTAAAAATGTCCTATTATTAAAAAAAAATAGTAGGCCTATGTCTAGATGTAAGCAGTATTGTTTTTAACTTTCATGTTAAAAAAATCGTAACTAAAAATAATAACGCTCAATTATGAGTCAAAATGTACATACTGTATGGGGCTATTACGATGCTGGTCTTTATGACAGATGGCTTCATTCTCATCTCGCTTATGGCCACACAAGTAATATCGACATATGAGACATTGATGTACCTGCTAATCTTTGCTCCTCTCCTCTACTCCGTCTCATTTCTCTCCTCTCTCTCTCTGAGTTGGCTGCTTATAAGAGGAAATACATGTTGCATTTCTCAATCTTCTGTGCAGCAATATTCTAACAGTCTCTATCTCACAGACACACACGGACAACCTGTGCTTGATTAATTCAGCTTGAAACATGTGTGAGCGGGGCTATCACTGCAGTCCAGATGTTCCACAGAACCTTTGTTTTGCCCATCGCACACATACGACATACAACAACACCTGCTTCCATCAATTCACGGAAAGATGCCGTTGTTAAAAATTAAAGGATGCTGTTTTTCAACCTTTTATCTTTTTCTTGCACTCTCCTCTCTGAGACTATCTCTGTGATATAAAGAAAGCTGATGTACCAATCCCAGACACAAAGATAACATCAGAGTCTGTGAGGTGAACATCAGAGGAAAGCTACATGCACGCGCACACACACACACACACACACACACACACACACACACACACACACGGGTGTGATACAAACAAATCACTAGGTGTTGGTGTGGTTACACTGAAATCAATTACATCTCTTTCTTTTTTCAATATTCAGTGTTCAAAGCAGCTTTACTGGAATGATAAACACGTTTTGCTATGCCAAACCATACATAAACATTACATACATACATATAAAAAACACAATAAAGAAAACCACCATCCAAAGCATCATAGAACCTAATGAATTGAAATGAACCTAATGGATTGAAACAAGTGTCACTCACACATACCACACAAAAGGTGCTCCTCATAAGAGAATCAACACACAGTTGCTTCCAACATGTTCAGAGTGATGAAATAGTACTTTTACCACTGTAACAATAACACGGTAAAAACTGGCAGCTGTGGTTGCCAGAATTTCATTGACAAAAATATGGTGACAATTGATATATTTCCATCCATCTATTTTTATGCAAGTTTTGGGATATTGCATTAAAAACACTGATTGGAAATGGCAAGATGTGCATACGTTTAAAAAATGAGCACGAAAAAAATGTATGTGCTCAATTGAGGCAGATTTTTTAACCGAAAAGATGATTTTATCCGAAAAGAACATTAACCAGATAAATCCCTTGATGCTCAACAAAAAACTCACATGACATTGCCTCAACAGTGGATGTGATTGGATAGCTGAACTAACCAGAGGACCAATTTTACTGCGCGCTGGTTTGGACATTCTGAAATACCTGAGCCAAAGTCTGTCATCAAAATGTTTGGGTATAATGACCTCCCAGAAGTGTCTCACACGATTGCATTCCCGAACACCAGGCACCTTGCAACACAAGATAACACCAGGCTGTCTGGACACAACTCATTTATGAGGTACAATAATAGAGCCACAGTGTAGCCCCCCCTTTTCCAGCAACTTCCATTTTAATTACAGATATTTTGCACCAATTTCCCAGGAAGAGGTGATTTTGCTCTCTTGAACACATGGGATGGAAAAAGTGCTTAATTCACAAACGTTTTATTCAATATTCCAATTCTGCGCTTAAAGGGTAACTCTCGCCAAAATGCAACCTAGGCTCTTTTTATTAATCTACCCGAGGCAAACTTTCGTTTAAAAGCATAATTAGAATGGAAACGCCACTTTTAAGTTTGACCGTATTTTCGTTTTAGGTTAAATGCCTTGTGAATGGGGCATTTTTATGATAGCATCAAAAATTGCTATTTTTAAAACACTAAGAAGGCTCGACACAACATGAAACTTTGCTCGAAGTATCACCAGGGGCTCTACACATGAACTCGAGCATTGAGAACATTGTTTGTGTACGCAGAGTTTACTAAAAAGAAAGATTTTGAACAACTCTGTGTTTCCGTCCGCCGGCATTTTGTCAGTCAAAAATAGTCGATCTCCGTAACAGGGAGGAGAGTAAAGATGGAAAGCTCCTAAAGCTTAGTTCAATATAAATTCACAGATAAATTGTTGTTTTCTCGTTAGTGAAAATCAATATTGACCTTGTATTTGAAAAAGGATCCTCATATAAGAAACAATACTACAATTCAGAGTCAGTTCATTCGCATTCGGAAATCGACTATTTTTGACTGTCAAAATGCCGGCAGACACAGCTACAGTGAGTTGTTCAAAATCTTTCTTTTTAGTAAACTCTGTGTACACAAAGTTGATGTGATGCTATCATAGCATGATTTTTGATGCTGTCATAAAAGTGCCCCATTCACTCCCATTCACAAGGCATTTTAACCTAAAACCAAAATACGGTCAAACTTAAAAGTGGCGTTTCCATTCTAATTATGCTTTTAAACGAAAGTTTGACTCGGGTAGATTAACAAAAAGAGCCTAGGTTGCATTTTGGCGAGAGCTACCCTTTAAGTTAAATTCAAGTTAAGTTAACTTTCAATGGAAACATAGCTGTTGTTTCAGGTATACGGGTTGGCATATTTATGCCTGTATATTTATAACCTTATAACTTATAACCAAATATTTCAATAAGTGGCATAACGTATATATACCTGAAATATTGCACTACCAAAATCTACTTTTACCTTCAAATGTACCAAAAACCACCATGATAATGCAGGTGGTAAAACAGAGTCACATGATGAATCATATTTCATCACAAGAGGCCTTTTTACATGTTTTTATTTCTTATTTATTACGTCATATTGAATTACCATTGTGAATTAAATGTTATTTAAAATATGTGTAGCTGTAAGGAGTATGAAAATAATGCAATAAACATCAACTAAATCACATAAAACGTAACAAAACTAAAGTACAAAAATATGAAGAAACAAAAAATGATTTACATAAAATATAACCACGTCATGTGTCACAAAGGGACTTCCAAGAATGTCCTTTTGTAGATTTTACTTCCAAAAAAGACAGCAATTTACAGTAAAATTACAAAATACAATGTTAAACCATTTACAATTTTTTATGAGTAAAGTGTACTACTGTTTGAAGCATCTATCACTGCATACGGATTTTTCATATTAAAATGTACTGAAGAGGCTAGACAGTATAGGCTGTACAACATACACTATAAGCTACAGTAAGTAGTAGTATTCCATTCTGAACATATACATATCTGTACATCATCCAGACTTTAATGAGATTTACTGAGCAGGAAAAGAAAAAATTTAATTTCTCTGGTTTCCCATGCAGCATATAAAGAGCCATAGCCAATAAGCCTTTCTGCATCTGTTCCTTTATAATCAGATCATTCTAACCTTTGGATCCTTTTAAAATACCACTCATTCCTTCAATATTTCTATATGCTCTCTTGTGATCACTAACCATGGAGAAAATGGAGCAAGAGTACAGTGGATGGTTCAGAATACTCTAATCACATGTGTCCATTTTTATGGTTAAGCAGGAACAAAAGGAGGGTCAGGGGGTCCAGACATAGATTTAGTATCCCATAAAGCCTGCAGCACAGTAGTTAGCCAGTGTGAATTATTAGTTCAGTCAGAATGGGACACCAGTGCCTCCCAGTACCACATCAACCCATTACTTACTTTAACTGTGATCAAATATCTTGTACACACTGCGGTATTAAAACCATTCCTGGACAGACACACTAACATTAAAGCCATTTTTCTTTGGAAGGGTTATTTCACCCTTGTTTGGGGTAATTGTGCTGAAAAGGGCCCAGGCTGTGTAGTTATCAGGAAGATCAGCAATCTTTACAGAGGAAAAAGAGCACCCGGTTAACTGGTTATAACAAGTTTTCAATGGGTACAAATGAACTCTGAGAAAAGAAGAGTACATTGGTGGATTGTACGGTCACACTTTAGTTTAGGGCCCAGTTCTCACTATTAACCTACTATATACGACTATTGCCTCAATAAACTCCTAATTACTGCTTATTAATAGTTAAGGTAGTTGCTAAGTTTAGGTATTGGGTGGGATTAAGGGATGTAGAATATGGCCGTGCAGAATAAGGCATTAATATGTGCTTTATAAGTACTAATAAACAGACAATATCCGGGTAATATGCATGCTAATAAGCAACTAGTTAATAGTGAAAATTGGACCCTAAACTAAAGTGTTACCATTTCTACTGAATGTAGAAAGACTTTAAATTTAATTTAATACTTTAATTTACTTACAATTCATTTAACTTTCATTATTAAGAAAAATCAAAATAGTGTCAAAGTTATAACCTGCCAGTCGATTATATTTTATTACTGTATGTCTATGCAAAGCACTTTTAATTACCTTTGTGCATGAAATGTGCTATTAAAAAAAACTTGCATTGCCTTATTTCCTATTATTTAAAAAATAGTATGTGTATTCTGTAAACAGTATGTGTTTTGAGTTTTTTTATATAGTAATGAAATGATGAGTCAAGAACAGCTCAAGCACATTGCACTGTGGGGTACAGTACTGCTTACAATATTATGTTGTATATGCACATTCAATAAAATGTGACAATTTGCAGTCAATTTGGTAACACTTTAGTTTAGGGTCCAATTCTCACTATTAACTAGTTGCATATTACAAGGATTTTGGCTGTTTATTCTGCATGACCAGATTCTACATCCCTTAATTGATCTTACCCAATACCTAAACTTAACATCTAACTTACTACCTATTAATAAGCAGTAATTAAGAGTTTATTGAGGCAAAAGTTAGGTAATAGTTAGTAAATAGTGATACCCTAAACTAAAATGTGACCGAACTTTTGAAGGTTTTTATTTTTATTTTAGAGTAATAAAACACAACACAAACTAAAACAAATAGCAACATAATTAATCACAAAATAATTAATAAAAATAGTAAAAAATAGTAACCACATTACTTGACAAATCCCAACAACTAAGGACATATAATCCATAGAGTTAAAAAAACGACGCTTTGATGATGCACAAATAAAATGTTGGTATTGTGATATTTCATTGTACGAGTGTTATGAATTTCCATTTGAATCTCTATCCAAACAAAACGAAGAATCATTCAATGGAACAAAAGGAGTGCAAATGCCAGTTGATCCCATGTCTCCGAGGAAATCCACAGAGAACTGCTTGTCTAAACAAAGGTCCTGTGTGTTTGATTCTCTATGCGGTGTGAGATATAAAGACACGTGTGAAATGCAATGTATTTGACAGTACGTGTGTGTTTGGAGTGTAGCCCTTACACAAGTATGCGCATGTCGAGTGCACATGCTTTTCCATTTGAGTCATTCTGAAAGGCTTCTCCTTGATGAATTATTGATATCACAAAACCGAACCCACAAGGCAACACACGTTATAATTGGTGAAGCAGCAGTGGATGGTGTGATTTACTGCAGGGTTAGTTGTGCATGTGTGCGGGGGAAAGGATGCATTTGAATTGATTTATTGCACGTCAGCACTCAATGCATGGCGACATTGTTAGTTTGCTTTTTTATTCTGTCTTGTTTTCTAAAAGTTCTTCCTGCCTTTGTTCTCATCTTTCTCACCTTTCCCAATCGCTTTACTCTTTTCTTACCTATTCGTTTGCCTCTGGCTCCCTTCTACTCGATATCACAACTGAATCTCTCTCATCTTTGTCATTGCAGAATGAACTCTGAAGTCAGGACGCGCCATGCAGAGGGCGACACAAATAGAATGAGTGTCATTATAAAGACAATGATGGAGAGGAGTAGTATATCCACAAAATAATACAAATCTTTCTTTTTCTATGTAGTGAGAAGGGATGAGATTGAGAGGTTTTGTTTACTCGAGTTCAGACTGATACACACTCTACATACCAGACTGAAGGGGCTCCTAAGAGCGTTTCTTACACTACACTCGCCATCACTGTGAGCTCAGAGGATGTGTGGAGATCAATGAGAGCCTCAGATACAGTCCTAATGGACACCGAGAGAGAAAAAAGAGATGTGGAGGACTTTACAACGACTGTAAACAACAGCAGAAAGACAGAGGAGGTCCATCGAGACCGTCTAAACTTCCAGGTCTTGTCAGACAATGCTAAAATCACATGAATTGCGAAAAGAATGTAAATATTGTTCAGAAAATAGGACATGGGATGCAAGAAAATCCTGCGAAAGGAAAAACTGCATCAATTTTTATGTAAATCTTTCCCACTTTAATAAGCTTATCAGTTAAATTTTATATAAAGGCCACAGTCACACAGCAATAGACTACAGTTGTCAGTCCTGTATTTGAGTCCTTGATACGGTTACCTTAAACAAAAGTTGTCTGTCACAGCAACATAGTGTCGTCCCAGATCCGGCCCACATCTGGTACGTGTGGAATCCACGTGTCCCAGATGTTGGCTGTCTGGGGTCGTACAGTACGAGAGAGTCGCTCTGCTAAGGGGTTTTGTGTGTGCATGGTTTCGCTTTCGGTACCTCCGAGATATGAGCTGTGTGTCATCTGAAGGTTCTAGATTAAGTCACTGTTCTCCACTGGAGAGGCTCCCGTCAGTTTTGTGTTCTATGCGTGACTCAAATGCTCCGCTCTCCAACCAGATATAAAACCTGCTGTCGGTTAATGAAGATTTTGACGGATGAACTCGAGGCTCAATTGGACTCGTCGCATCAACAGTCACAAGACTTTTCAGTTTTATGGATGTCGCCATCTTTGATATTACTTTGGTCACTGTCAATATGGTTGCTGGTGTTAGGATTTTGTACTTTGTCGTGTCTTTTATTTTGAAATTTGCCATTCATGAGTTTGTTCTTTTGTAGTTCTTTTCATGGTCTTTGTAGTTCTTTTAGTTCATGCTAATTAGTTGTTGCTTGTTATCCTATTGATTTCTCAGTTATTTAACCCTGTGCTCAGTCTTGCCCTGTGTGGATTATTGTTCGTGCCTTTCATGGTTCATGGTGTTATGGGTCAAGAGCTACGTTTCATGTCATGTGTTCCACAGTCAAGTCATGAATATGTATCATGTTTTGAGCCATTAAACACCTTTTTATCTTTTATCACCTTTTTAGATCCAGACTCTTGCTTGACCTTTGAGGCAACGTTACAACTGGTTAGAGAATACGGGCTTGACTCAGTTTCACGTTTATACAGACAGTATTCAAGACGCTATTGCCTCACACCTGTAAGTTAATGCAGTTGTCAGTCCCAAAAGCTGACAGTCTGAACGTAGCCATTGTCACGATAATTAAACATCTTAAATTCAGCACAAAAATCAATATTTGACAAACAACACTGTACATGTTAAATCTAAATATGTGCAAGAAAAAAGGAATATCTAGCTCTTTACAGATTGACTTTTCATAGGTTTATTTCCCAGGAAATCAACATATTGGTTGGTAAAATGTATACTCTGAATGTAAACAAATATGAAGGTAAATATTACACTGTTGTTCCACCTCCAAAATCTGTGTAATGATATATGTATTTCTATTCAAGCCCATGTAATGGCACAAACACACGCAGTTACAGAACTTTCAAGCAATCTAAGCTATTTAAATAAAAATTAAAGGTAAAAATGCAAATAAATTCATATTACCTTTCACAAGTTTGGAGTTGGTATTTTTTGAAAGAAATTAAAATTTATTCAGTAAGGATACATTAAATAGAGCAAAAGTGACAGTAAAGACATAATTATTATAATGTTTAAAAAAATTATATAATAAATTCTGATTTAAAGGTGCATTAAGCAACTTTTCATGTTAAAAATACCCGTTTTCTAACCCATACATGCTTAAACAATTGCCTGATGGGCTGAATGAGCCCTTCTCTGATCACTGAGATTGTCTCTATAATCCTGTAAAGTAAAATAAATAAGAGGGATTCGGGCCGGAATTTTAGACTGGGCGTGACGTCATGCGCGTTCACGGTAGAGATGCGCGGTTGGCGGTCACAGCCGCGGACTCCGCGGATAAACCGCGGATAAACCGCGGATTGGGCGGATGACGTGACGAAAAATAATATTTAAATTAAATTCGGGCGGGTGGCGGGCGGTTGAACCAATCAAATAAAAAATATATGTATACACCAATCAGCGGATGGCGGGCGGGTGCTGTTTTGAAAATTGGTCAAAAACGTTGGTGCGGATGGATGGCGGACGGATGGTGAGTTTTGTGATGCGGGTGCGGATGAAATAATAGCCCATCCGCGCATCTCTAGTTCACGGCACTCTCACCTGGCTATGTCTGGCAGGTTTGTGTATTCGCCGCCATTCTCCGTAGAAGATGGATTCTAAGAGACCTTGAGGCTTGAAGTTCATTTCAAACACCAACGCAAACTCCACGTAAGATAAAAAAAAGAAAAATTTTGTCCGTGAGCGTGCACACTTCTGGTTGCAGTTTCGCTTGCCGCCAGAGGGGGCATAGTTCTGCAAAAACTCAGAGACTTGCGCAATGCACCTTTAAAGATGTATCACAGTTTTCACAAAAATATTAAACAGCACAACTGTTTTCAAAAGATAATAATCAGAAATGGTTTTGAGCACCAAATCCGCATATTAGAATGATTTCTGAAGGTGTCACAGTGTCTGGTTTATGTTTCTTGGGTCACCACTAGATGTCCTCCTTCCCCACGGTGTCCATCACACTCTTGAACTACATCCCCCATGATCCTTGTCTTTTCATTGCACTCAGCTGTCCCTTATCACTGATCATTGCACTCAGCCTGTTCCCCATTAGCATTGTCATTTCCCTGTGTATATAACCCTGTCTGTTTTTGTATGTGTCACGGAGTCCTTGTAATTATCACGCCACTTCTGAGTTCTGTTTCTAGTCTGTTATTGCTCGTTGTTTTGTTTATGTTTATGTTTTTGTTTGATTGCTACCCTGGTTATGACCTCTGCCTGGACTGGATTTTGAGTACGGATTACCCCAAATAAATACTGCATTATTGGATCTACCTGTCTCCTTGAGTGTGGATCGTGACAGAAGGACTCCGTCACACACAAAGATCCAGCGGTATGTTCGCCAACTTCTCTGCCCCAGCCACCGAGCGGGAGAGGAGAGAGCGTTTTGAGGGAACACGTCTGGTCATTTTTCGTGGGACCCGGGGAGGTCGCAGAGGAGTGGTTGGTCGAGAGGGAATCCAACACCACTCTCCACCATGGCCCCCCTTTGACTCTGGGCTGGTGAGGGACAGGTCGGAGCCACCGTCTTGCCGTCGTAGACGGAGAGGGGGTAGGAGACGCAAGTCTGCCAGTCCGGAGACTGATCTCACCCCAGAGGTCGTGCCTGTGCAGCCCGCTATCATCCCAGAGGCTGTCATCCCAGAGGTCGTGCCCGTGCAGCACGCTGTCGTCCCGGAGGCAGTGCCCAAGCAGCCCGCTGTTGTCCCGGAGGTCGTCCTGGAGCAGCCTACCATCAGTCCTGCCACGGCCAAGAGAGCTGTCTTCCTGTTCCACGCATTGGCAGTTCTGCATGCATGGAGGAAGCATGTCGTCCCGGAGGCCGTGCCAAAGCAGTCCACTGTCGTCCCGGAGGCAGTGCCCGAGCAGCCCACTGTCGTCCCGGAGGTCGTCCTGGAGCAGCCCACCATCAGTCCTGCCACGGCCAGGAGAACTGTCTTTGGGTTTTACGCATTGGCGGTTCTGCACGCTTGGAGGAAGCACTTGAGTTCCGCCCAGCCAGAGACTGTTCACGTTACGTCTGCCCAGCCAGAGACTGTTCCTGAGCCTGTGTCTTCGGACAAGATGGCCGCCACAGAGACTGTTCACGTCACGTCTGCCGAGCCTGTTCACGTCACGTCTGCCGAGCCTGTTCACGTCACGTCTGCCGAGCCTGTTCACGTCACGTCTGCCGAGCCTGTTCACGTCACGTCTGCCGAGCCTGTTCACGTCACGTCTGCCGAGCCTGTTCACGTCACGTCTGCCGAGCCTGTTCACGTCACGTCTGCCGAGCCTGTTCACGTCACGTCTGCCGAGCCTGTTCACGTCACGTCTGCCGAGCCTGTTCACGTCACGTCTGCCGAGCCTGTGTCTCCAGACAGGATGGCCGTCGTCGAGCCTGTGTCTTCAGACAGGATGGCCGTCGTCGAGCCTGTGTCTCCAGACAGGATGGCCGTCGTCGAGCCTGTGTCTTCAGACAGGATGGCCGTCGTCGAGCCTGTGTCTTCAGACAAGATGGCCGCTGAGCCGGTGCCTGTGTCTGTTCCTGAGCCGGTGGTGCCTGTGTCTGTTCCTGAGCCGGTGGAGCCAGTGTCTGTTCCTGAGCCGGTGGTGCCTGTGTCTGTTCCTGAGCCGGTGGAGCCAGTGTCTGTTCCTGAGCCGGAGCCAGTGTCTGTTCCTGAGCCGGAGCCAGTGTCTGTTCCTGAGCCGGAGCCAGTGTCTGTTCCTGAGCCGGAGCCAGTGTCTGTTCCTGAGCCGGAGCCAGTGTCTGTTCCTGAGCCGGAGCCAGTGTCTGTTCCTGAGCCGGAGCCAGTGTCTGTTCCTGAGCCGGAGCCAGTGTCTGTTCCTGAGCCGGTGCCTGTGTCTGTTCCTGAGCCGGTGGTGCCAGTGTCTGTTCCTGAGCCGGTGGTGCCAGTGTCTGTTCCTGAGCCGGTGGTGCCAGTGTCTGTTCCTGAGCCGGTGGTGCCAGTGTCTGTTCCTGAGCCGGAGCCAGTGTCTGTTCCTGAGCCGGAGCCAGTGTCTGTTCCTGAGCCGGAGCCAGTGTCTGTTCCTGAGCCGGAGCCAGTGTCTGTTCCTGAGCCGGAGCCAGTGTCTGTTCCTGAGCCGGAGCCAGTGTCTGTTCCTGAGCCGGAGCCAGTGTCTGTTCCTGAGCCGGAGCCAGTGTCTGTTCCTGAGCCGGAGCCAGTGTCTGTTCCTGAGCCGGAGCCAGTGTCTGTTCCTGAGCCGGAGCCAGTGTCTGTTCCTGAGCCGGAGCCAGTGTCTGTTCCTGAGCCGGAGCCAGTGTCTGTTCCTGAGCCGGAGCCAGTGTCTGTTCCTGAGCCGGAGCCAGTGTCTGTTCCTGAGCCGGAGCCAGTGTCTGTTCCTGAGCCGGTGGGGTCTGTTCCAGTTCCTGAGCCGGTGTCTGTTCCTCCGCCGTGGCCGCCCGAGTGGTCGTCTCCGCCGTGGCCGCCCGAGTGGTCGTCTCCGCCGTGGCCGCCCGAGGGGTCGTCTCCGCCCTGGCCGCCCGAGGGGTCGTCTCCGCCCTGGCCGCCCGAGGGGTCGTCTCCGCCCTGGCCGCCCGAGGGGTCGTCTCCGCCCTGGCCGCCCGAGGGGTCGTCTCCGCCCCGGCCGTCCGATGAACTGCGCGCTCCGCCCTGGCCGCCTGAGGGAAAGTCTCCACCCCGGCCGCCAGATGGACTGTCCGCTCCGCCCTGGGTGCCCGAGGGAGAATCTCCGCCCTGGTCGCCCGAGGGAGAGTCTCCGCCCTGGCCGCCCGATGAACTGTCGTCTCTGACCTGGCTGCCAGATGGACTGCCACTCCCTGTCCCCGTTTCCCTCCATGGACCTGGCCCCCCATCCCTCCCCCTGATCCTCCACCAGTCCACCTCCCACCTGAACTTTGTTTTGTCAGTCACGTCTTGGAGCGTCTTGGAGCGTCTGGTAGCCACTCCGTAGAGGGGGGGTTATGTCACAGTGTCTGGTTTATGTTTCTTGGGTCACCACTAGATGTCCTCCTTCCCCACGGTGTCCATCACACTCTTGAACTACATCCCCCATGATCCTTGTCTTTTCATTGCACTCAGCTGTCCCTTATCACTGATCATTGCACTCAGCCTGTTCCCCATTAGCATTGTCATTTCCCTGTGTATATAACCCTGTCTGTTTTTGTATGTGTCACGGAGTCCTTGTAATTATCACGCCACTTCTGAGTTCTGTTTCTAGTCTGTTATTGCTCGTTGTTTTGTTTATGTTTATGTTTTTGTTTGATTGCTACCCTGGTTATGACCTCTGCCTGGACTGGATTTTGAGTACGGATTACCCCAAATAAATACTGCATTATTGGATCTACCTGTCTCCTTGAGTGTGGATCGTGACAGAAGGATCATGTGACACTAAAGACTGGAGTCTGAAACTCAGCTTTGATCACAGGAATAAATTACAATTTAAAATATATTAAAATAGAAAAGAGTTATTTTAAATGGAAGCATTAGTTACAGTTTTTACTGTATTTTTAATCAAAACACATTCTTGGTGAGCATAAGAGACTTTGCTCACTAACTCAAAACAATCTTACCAACCCCAAACTTAATGTAAATACTGTATATGTAAAGTATCTCATACACAATGTCCCAGTCTGTCTCTGTGGAGGACAGTCGAGGGGGTGGCAGTGCCCGTCTCTGTCCCTCCTGGGCTCAGTCTAAGTTTCAGAAATACGATGAGATCAGTGGGTTTACTGTAGGAGATGACGATGGAGAGGTAATGATATATGCTTTTGTGGAGACACACACACACAGAGAGACCTTGAGAGACCGATATTAGCCTCTATGGGGCATTCAGTACACCGTCTGCCCAGCAGCAATGTGGGATATCTGATATAAAAGCCAATTTATCACAGAGAGAAAGGCAGAGACAGAGGATAGTGACAATTATGTCTGTAATTATGACTTTATGATAATAAACATCAGTTATATCATACGCATTACTTGATTTCTAAATTATCCACATACAGTACTGTAAAACCTGATAATATTAGATGTCTTATTAAAACAATTGTTTCACTAACTGGATTGGCTTTACTTTCTTCTGGACTCAATTAACACTTTTTTTTAATTTCCTCATTAGAAGAAGTGCTGCGGCATTAACTACCCTAGGATATAGTCACTTGTTAGGAAATTAAGGTCTAAATGGTTATTTTGCACAGGCGCTCTCGGTCCCTGATGCTCTGGTGCTCTAATTAAAAACAGTTCCACACATCTGTGAGGTTTTACAAAGCTCATTATTGTAAAACAGCACCATATCAAAGAGATAAATGACGAGAGATAAAGTGGGATATGAATTGGCACAATTAGATGGTATGTTAACAGTGCAAATAACGTGAGGATTCTCTCAGGGGGATTTAACCGTTAATGAGCAACAGTAAATACTACTCAGAACAGACAGGGATTGTTGAAGCATTTAGAAATATATAAAATATAAACATAAATAACATGAAAAACTTGTTAAAAATTTGAAATTATGCCTAGGCAACTAACTGATATAAAACAAGTTTAAGCTGAAGTATTAAAAAATTGCACTAAAACTGAAATAAAAATAAATCTAAACAGAAAAACTAAAAAATCACAAAACAAAATACTAAAATTAAAAAGAAAACGGAAAGATACTATTCAAATAATACTAAAATAACACTGGATATGCAGTCAGAATCCAATCAAAATTGCACAAAATAGGATGTACAGAGACCTAACAGAATTTACATTCACAAAAACTAATTCACATGCATAAAAAAGACACTTACAAAATGTTTTACAACTCTATTCACAAAGTTTTTAATGTTTTAAATGTATAAATTGATAATTAAAGGTGCATTTGTAAATTGTCACGTGTTTGAATCACCTTGGATATGTGTGTGTATTATGATTGGGTTTCAATTCACATTTAATTTATATAGCGCCTTTCCCAAGCTCAAGGACGCTTCACAATGACAGTAAATAACAAGCAGTTCACAAATAAACGGACAATGGACATTTGCCCAGTCCAAGTAATGAGCGATTGCAGTTGCAAATCGCATTACATTTGCAATACAAACATAAAAACAGAGGCAACAAACATTAATTACAGACAGCATGGTGGGCAGTTGGAGTAAAGATGGAATAGATTATTGGTACCTACAGTAAGTTAACATTGTGACTATGTTATGTCAAATGAACATTTTCATGACTGATAATACTGATTAAACAAATGTGTTTTGAGTTTGTGCTTAAATTCATGTAACGTGGTTGTTGTCCTGAGAGCCAACGGAAGAGAGTTCCATAGCTTATAGGGGCTATAACAGAGAAAGACCTGCCACCCATAGACGATAGACGAAATCTCCGCTCACATAGGAGTTCACAGCCAGAAGATCGGAGAATCCACATGTGGATCCAATGTAGTCTTTAGCCAATCAAATTTGAGCTTATCAACAATGTAAAAAAAATTGCACGTGGCATACTGTAAATTACACTGATTCTAAATACGGGAGACCAGGACTAGTTGTCACAAGGGAAATATCCTAAAGTTTGAAGTCAAATGTAAATTATACAATAGTGTATGTTGGTTTCAAACATTGGGAATTTTAGTTTGGAGGACACTGAAAACTGAAGTTTACTGAAAACTTGAATTCTGGATAAGAGTAAAATGTCATGTTGGGGAACGCTGCAGATCACGCTTCATATGTATTTTACTCCAAGAAGTCCTCTGAATGCTGCTACTAACACTTGCTGGGTATGGCGTGTAGAATCCAGACAGACAGAAAATGAAGGGGGAATTAGAGTAGTCTGGCGGACAAACGTGAAACTCTTTGTGGCAATTTCCCCACTGACCTCTCTCCTCGGCAGCCGTGCACATATGATTGTGTTGGTACAGTGCAGTAAGAGGAATGCCTGCTGCTTTCAGAGCTTTCAGACAGAACGTCTCCTTCTGGCCTCCCACTTACACACACACGGCCAGTGTGACAGCTCCTGCTCTTCAAACCAAACCACCATAGTGAGAGAGTCTCCCACAGTGCTGACAACTCTAAAAGTGGCGGTGCGTGTGGCAAAACCGAAACAGGAGAAATACTACAGGAAAAAGACTTGCCCGGTTGGGTCACATCAATTTACTGGTGTGAAACACATGATTCTTTGGTTATATCGACCAGGAGTCTTGAAAAGATCAGTGATCAGCACGCTACCAAGAAAAATCTTTATGATCTGATGATCTGAATGTTTCCTTGCATTATGATTCACCATTTTCCCTTCAAAATGGCTTTTTTCATTACACAGACTGGCATATTTTTGTCCTTGTCAGGTCATTATCGTGTAAAAGACTTTTTATTTACTTCATCCAGCACTGGCTACATCTAGTAAATGAGAGCTAGTCACTCACATAGAAGGAAGCGACATGTTGTAAACACATCCTGCCAACAGCACAATCTTCACTGAGACTTTAGTTTCTGTTGCTCAGGCAACTCTCGAAAAATAAAAATACAACTTCAACAACCGGGAAGCTGTTTACAGTCCAACTTGAAATCTTTGACAGCTTTAGGCAGCTAAAATCTCCGATATAGCCTTTGCAGATTCCATCCACTTGAAATATGGATTATTCAATATTTAGCAAATATAATGGTACTAAATGAAATGGTCTCTTTTTAAGTTTAGGAATTCACAATTTACCCATGACCATATCTGAATTACTATAAATGTAATATGAGTGCATATAAATGGCGGTTATTAAATATTATTCTAACATGACGTCCTAACCAGAGACAATGCTACAAGATTCCAGCGACAAGCAATTTGTCCGTCCACACCAGACAGGACACGACTAGACGCAACGAAATCAATCAAGAATCACAACCAATCAGAAGAGCGTGTCTCTCTGCAAGAGTACTGCACTCACAGTGAAATGGACAAGTACATAATCCAATTTATTATTACACTATTTTAACATTATTACAAATACATACTGAGCGACTGAAACAGTTTTTGTCATAGAATACAAGTTTGTTCACAATGAATTCACAGTTTGAATGTTCTTGTTTCCTTTCATTTATTTTCTGTGGTGAATTTTCCATTGTCTTTTTCAGTATGAAGGTCATGCAAAATGATATTCAAACTTACATTAAATTATCATTTTTCCAGCAGCAACGTCACATACATTTTTAAAGTAGAATCCCCTGTCACTCGTTGTGTGTTGTGTAGCCGGTTTGGACAAAAACTCTGATTAACATGGATACCTTTTATCACATGTTGCAGTGTTGTATCTGGTTATGACAAGGGTTCATTTAGTAAACTATGACTTGATTCACTTTAACTAGTTTTTGTATTTACTGTTTTTTAATCTGCTTGCTACAACGACCGATTCCTCTGATATTTAAGAAAAATGTTTTTTAAAAATAACTATTTATAAGCCATTTCAGAGCAATAACATAAATATTGAGATATATACATGGAATATTGTCAAAAGACAAGTATAGATTTATAATATTGGCCATCATATAAGTTTTCAGCTATAATACATTGGCCTTTTAATATCAGGAAGAAAAATCTGTAACACTTTACAATAAGGTTTTATTCGTTAGTTAATAAATACTGTAACAAATGTATTGCTCATTGTTAGTAATAGTGAATGCATTTATAAATGGGACCTTATTGTAAAGTGTCACCATAAATTCCTAATTTGGAGCTAACAATGTCTCGCTGGAGAATTTCTTCCTTTTAACCTTCCACTAATTGGCAGACAAGTGTAAGTGGTGAATGACAGAAGTTAAATGAGTCTCAGTACAGCCGACTGTCACGTTGGAGGATTACCCAGCATCCTGCCGCTCCAAACACAGATCAGGCTAACAAGGATTTGTCAAGATTAGCGCAGCAGATTTCAGTCGTTCTGCCTGAGCCAGAAGAATTAAATCCCCTCATTGGTTAGTGAAGAATAACATATGAGGAGTTTTGTGTTACTTGAACACGTGTGTGATATTGTGCAGTATTCAACTAAGGAAGCTTTTTCTGAAACTGTGGCTTGTCAAGCTAGTCAGTAGCTAAAGCGCCCTTTTAAAAATGTAGTTAGATGCACAACAAAAGGGTCAAATATATTTTAGCGTTTATGTAGCACAAACACAGCATTTAAATAAATATTTTGCCTCAAAAAAAAAATACACATGGTTAAAATATGTGATCGTTGTTCATGAGTCATTCAGATGTTTTCTCTATAGGAAAATAATCAATGATCCAAATTTCATCAAGTATAAGACCAATTCAAATTCTGCTGTAAAGCAGATCTACAGACAACAGTGGCATTATTCGTATCAATTCAGTTTAGATTTTGATTCAGTTTAGTTCAATAAAGTAAGTTAATCGGTTATGAAATGAGTCCAGTTCAGCTATAAGCAACTCTGAGTCATTATTCATGTGGATTCAGTTCAGTTCAGAAGTGTTGATGTTGCAAAATTCATCAATTATTGCACAATTAAAACACTTTACAGAGATAGCAGGGTCAGATATTAATTTACACCACAAGTACTTAGAGGCCAAAATCCATTCATTCTGCTAAAACTAATAACCTTTTCCGTACTGTCATATGGATTTTAAGGGTGTGAGAGTGGACACAATGACAGTGTGTGTGTGTGTGTGTGTGTGTGTGTGTGTGTGTGTGTGTGTGTGTGTGTGTGTGTGTGTGTGTGTGTGTGTCTGTGTACAGCTTAAGAGAGCCTATATGTGTTTCCTCCAATAAGTCTGTTGTGACATATTCCGCTTTGGACCTCCTTTCTGTCCGTTGGCTGAGTGGGAGGATTGATTTCATCATCAAAGTACACCAGTGAGAACAGCCACAGGCAACCAGATAAGAACAAGAGAGGAGTTTAAAAATATCACACATACACAATGGATGTACCGTTATGCTTTCATCTCACAGCAAAAAACACTCAAAAAAAGTAAAGAGGTTTTCACAAAGTGTAGAGCTGAATTAAGCTACACATGAAATCAGGAGAAGACAAAATATGGCAAAATATAGAGAGTGGGAGAAAAACTGGAGTCATATGATGATAATTTAGTGGTTTCAGATTGATTTTGTCATTCTCAAATAATTTAATTAGCCACTCAAATCGTATTGCTTCATGCGTTCTCACATTAAGAATGATAACTATAAAGTATAACTATATTAGTGTCCACACCAACGGACAATATCGTTCTGTTTATTATAAGTGCTGCAGTTTTGTCGACTGCCCCTTTAAATGCTCATGCTCTTTAAATAAAATAACAGCAGTGTGTTCATCTACAGTTTTTTTAGTGTAACATGGGTTACATCCCAATTCCCATGCTATTCGTTCTACATAGCGCACAAAATTAGAATCAGCCCATCTCAAAACAAACTACGTTGAAAATAGTATGTGAAAGGTGGCCAGATGGCAGACTATTTCCATTGGATTTTTAACATGCATTTGTGTATTGGCTAATATTGCCCATAATAACCCTTCAGAAGAGTGGAAAAGCTGTTTGTGACTGTTCTCGTTTCACATTTTTAGTTGATTAACACTAGGAACGAATGCAAGGACAAAGCTGTTATTTCATTTTTTTTAAATGAGTGAATTTAGCTAGATTCTAACATTTGCAAATATAGTAAACAACAAAGAGGTCTGTAGTCTTATGCAGAGTCTAGGCTGGCTGGGAAACTACCTTTATTCCCTCTGTCCTGGTTAGGATTATGTCGTGCTCTAATGCCCAGTACACAGTGTATGATTTTGGGCTGTCTCAGACGAAAGATGACCAATCGTGGTGATTTCTGTGGTCGTGGCTCCTAAACTGTGGTCCTACGTCGAACAGTGAGAGAGGTTTAATGATGGCCTTTGTCACAGTCTTGCGAACAAAGATAGCCTTGGATAATTTTCAAAGAGTGTCATAATTGTTTGCTGCTACGACCTACGTCTACTGACTAGCCAATAAAAATGCAACATGAAATGACGTATTGATCAACACAACATGGGGCTAAAACTCAAAACTACTTACCTCAAGCTCCATTTGCAAAATTTAAAGGTCCCGTATTATGCCCCTTTTCACAAGATGTAAAATAAGTCTCTGATGTCCCCAGAGTGTGTATGTGAAGTTTCAGCTCAAAATACCCAACAGATCATTTTTTACAGCATGTTTAAATGTTTTAGTGTGTGCCCTTTAAATGCAAATAAGCTGCTGCTGGACGACACAGGGGGCGGAGCTTAATAAGCTCGCGCTCAGTCTCTCAGGACAATCTCATCTCACGGAATGATGATAATATCAGAAACTCTCAGTAACAGTGTTCATTTCGAGTCGGACAATAATGCCTACAGAGTCAGAGTGCTGTATAGAGATGGAACAGGTATAGTTTAGTAGTTTAATTATGGTTATTATAACGTATTTGTCATCTGCTTGTATGTATCCATTATTTATTAATAGCCTACAAGTCTGCTGTCTGAATGATGATCAAACATATACTGATGAGTTTAATAAAGTTTATTGTACATCACACAAAAGATGAAGCATCAGTTTTACTTCAGAAAATCACCGTAAGAGCTGAGTAAGCTGAGGAAGAACGGGACCTTTAAATGCCAAGTTGGCTTCTTTTCCCTAGCATGACTGCATCCATATTCTCCTCTTTCGCTTACTCCTCTTTTTCTCAGTGCACATAAAAACCACAATTGTCAAAGTGAGAGTGATCCTGCTCTATTTGTCTACACTAACTGATGACTTTTATTCTTCTAAACTAACTTGCATCATAGCCTACGATTCAATAGATGACACCATCCTACAGTGTACGTACATGTCGTACCCAAGTTTATTAGATCCAAGTTGTACAGTGTGATTTGCAATGATCTTTTAGGATTGCCGAAATGTCAGGCATCAGACCCAGCACTGGTTTCTTTACTTCAGCACTGAATCAGTTGGTGTAGCAGCTGAACTAGCAGTGTTAACTCTTGATGGCAGTGCTGGGAGTGAGGTGAGGACACCGGGGGGCTGACCGTGTTGTATCAGTGCAGAGCTCTATAAATAACAGACTGTCAGTCCTCCACCATTGCGTGCCTCTAAATCTTTCATGCTCAGAGGGACTCAGCAAAAATTTCTGCACCTCGGATGATGCACCTTGTCTTTTTTCTCATTTCTGCACCGGTTATTTTATGGCTGCCACGTGATGGGGAAGGTTTTGGAGAGAAGCCATTTTCAGTGGTCATGCTCTTCTGCGGCCCTCTTTGCCATTGTAAAAAGATAATCACGCACCCCAAAAGTTTAGTCCAGAATTGTAATTCTCACCAGAATTGTAATTCTCACCTAGCCTGGGTTTCCCCATGCTGCCTTGAGCGCAGCGCAATTTTATTCACGCTGCTAGGCAGCCTGGATACCATGGACCAGATTTTCGCCTCAGCTAGGGAACCAATCACAGAACGGGGAGGGAGCAGCAAGATGATGACGACGTCTATGCGACACACCGAAGCAGTTTGTTTATATCTATGGAATATGCCTGTATTTCAAGTTGATAAAATAATTTAAAATCCACATCAGTTTATTTGTGCCGACGCACCACGCCCTCCCAGGATCTATAATGTTACCTAGGCTACTTTCACTTTTAAAAATTCATCATAACCGCGCGCGCGATCTGCTTGCAGTCGTCGAGATGGATGCTGAGGAGTTAAAGAAAAGAATAGCTAGTGGAGATTGTAAAGTTGTCGACAATACGTCATCAAAAATCAAGTCCAGTGTGTGGGAGAAATTTGGAGTTATCTGAAGAAAATATTGTGAAAGGCTTTGCTGCAAACATTTTCGTGTTGAATAGCCGCAAATGTGGAACTTCATCGCCGAGGAAGCACGCAGTTCTGTGGTAACAAAGCAGTTCTGTCGAACGGTATTTTTCAAATTTAACACTGTTAAGTATGTGTGATGTGCAGGGCGTGTTTGAACCCAAAATTGTCAGATGTAGGCTAGACGAAATTGCGTGGCAGATATAGTGTTGTAGCCGCGTCTGTTCGATTGGTAAAATGTTATAAGGCTACTCAGTTTTGTGGTAACGTTAGCCATGTTCTTCATGTACCGGCCTTTTGACAGCTTCGGCTGAAGTTGTCCTTGTGTTAATTGTTGTGTAACTTCTGTATGACCTGGCAATAAACATTTTTGTAAGTGTGTCTATAATGTGATAGTCTAAACTGATTTTATATCGGGAAACGGGTCGGGTTCGGTATTAAGCAGTGCGGGTACGGGCGGGTGCGGATTTACAAAATCGGACCCGTGCAGGACTCTGGTGTACACATAAATCTCTGACCCATCGTCTTCTTCTTCGTCGAATATCTGTCGCTCTACACACGTCATCTGGTATAATTGAAGCGATTGGCTATGAGCTACGTACAGGCGCATTTGATAGACATTTGCAGCGCCCAATAAACGGCTCTGGGCATGCGGAGCTGTGTTTACCGTTACCATAGTAACGGGTGATGCGTGCGAGGTGATGGCGATTGCAATGATGTTTGAGTCGGAATCAGAGGAAATGAACCATCAACACAACTAAGAATGCATCAGCCCGTCCACATAGAAAGTGTGAAACTATTTTGTCAGTTTAACAGCCTACATCTTTTAAAAGCCTACGGGGCATGAACATGACGGTTATAAAACAATAAGTAGGCTAAAAAACACGGGGATTATTCATAATGAATTAAACTGCAATTAACGTTTTAAAAAAGTTTTAAGTTTTAAATAGCCTACATTACTTACAGTTTGCGTCGTCGTTGTGTAGCCCAGAATAGTCCACACGGCCTTATCTTGTACAAGTTTTCTGGCAAAGCCAGCATCAAACTGCGATTGTTCTCAACTGTCACTCATCCTTGAAATGTGGAGAACACACGCTTAAATTAACACTGCCGTGACTGGGACGTCCGCGAAAAATAAACTGCATCCATCTTCCCCTGACGTCTGGATCTTCAGCAGCGTATATTATTCAAACGTTGTTTGTCCACAGCCAGGAACAGCACATCTGCGTGTCGTGACATCGCAATCTTCTTCTAAATAGACCCACTCGCTGCACGTCGACTGAACACATGTGAAGCGTGTGACAGACGCGATGATGAAATGAGGTAGTTATCTTGCGCTTGAAGCGTAGTTGTCTACGCTGGAGGCGGTCATATGCAAACGACTGCTACGTCACTTCGTACCGTGACGTCACTTCATACCATAGATCCAGAACGAGCTGTATTTAGAGCTTGATTAAATAAATGATTCGTTTATAATGGGGAGGACGTCTTAAGCTATGAAACTTGCAGGACGTTATAATGGTACAAAGTCCTCTTATATGCCAAAAGATCAAGGCAAATTTGGTTTCTCATGTCATGACCCCTTTAAGTGTGTAAAAACATGGTCATTGAGTCAGCGACTCAAGAATGAATCAGTCTGATTTGTGAACCAGTCATTCAGTCCTATTAGTTAATTGAAAAGTACCAACTCAAAATAATAGGCTTGTTCGACTTGAACCGGCGCTGCACAGACCGATCGGTGAAAGACATCAAAGTATGACATCCTTATGCTTTTGAATTGCTCTTGCGGTACTTTGATGTCATAAACCGATCGTTCTGTGCAGCGCCGGTTCAAGTCAAACAAGCCTAATGTTTGTGTACTGACCCATCAATTCACTGATGCAGTGATCCAGTGACAGAGGTTCTCAAGCTCATAGGAGGGAAGATTATCACCCAGCAAATGTCTAGGAATCACTATGATTGCATCCCATTAACTAACTCATCAACTATGAATACAACCATTTAGAGTAACAACAGTAAATGTTTGTATACTGTAAGTTGCCCGTGTCCCTAATAGATTTCTATTCCTCTTTGACAGCTCTGGTCATTATGCCAGCAGAATAACATCTGGTCTCCAGTGTGCAGATGAGATGAGATGACAGCACTAGTACCAGACATGAAGACTGACAGTGTGAGTTCACAGATGCGGTACACCAGAGAGGAGGTCCGAACAACTCATCCTTGAATTTTGAGTGACAGTGAGGTTTTGAGTGACAGTGAGGTTTCCCAGTGCCACTGTTTGCAGGACTGCCGTAAGGTACACCCCACAGCCAATAATATTCTGGTTAGATTTTCAATATGTTATAACAAAGCAAAGGCAGCACATAACCCGCATCTTACTAGCATTTACTATTGCTAAACTACACTGGGATTCCTAAGTTGAGTCACATAAAATTAATAGCATAATGTGGTCTTCCCTTTGAATTAACTTAAATATTTAAGTACAGATAACTTAAAGGGATAGTTCACCCAAAAATGACTCGCCCTCATGACGCTCCAAACCACAAATGACTTTCATTCATCTTCTGAACACAAATGAAGATATTTTTATTTTGAGATTTCTGTCCCCCCATTGAAAGTCTGTTAACCCAAAATTATGACGGTTCAAAACGTTCATAAAGAGATCGTAAAATGATTCAATTGAATCAAGCAGTTTATTCCAAGTCTTCTGAAGAGACACGATCGCTTTATATGATAAACAGAATTCATCTAGGCTTTTATTCACATATAAACATTGATAAGCGAATGCAAATAGAGCTCTCAAATTTGGTAAATGGAAGCTCGAGCATGTTTTTTAAGTAAAGATTATGAAGGCACATGTTGTTGCTTTTTTAATAATGAAAATGGATAAATCCCTTATAATAACCACTGCAATATTTCATACAAAATAAGGCTGACTTTAAGGATGGTGGTTGAAACAGATGTAGGTGTTATTACAAGCTACTCAGAGTCTCAGATGGTTACATACACATTAACCAGACAAATATACTAGATTCAGACCTAGCATCCCTACAGATTAGACCTGCCTAAGGTGGGTAGTTAGACCAGCAAACCACCTTAAAGGTGTTTTTTCCCCAGTTTGAAGTACTGTATAAATTAGCTTGTAGGTATGGAAATAAATAATATATTGATGTATAAAGCCACTATTTAATTCTTTACTCATATTTCATAATAATGTAATGTCTCTGTAATGTATTATTTTCAGGTGGCTTTTAATTGTTAATTAATTAATCGACATATCATGTAAGTCAATTGATTGCCCTTAAATCGATTGATAGCCCTACTCTGAACCATGTATGTGGTTTTCAGCAGGAATATACAGCATAGATATTCATCTGACAGTGAACTTCTAAACTTGGTGCTCTTCTGCTGAACTTAACGTTGCCTTTGATCAAACCGTCTGAAGATGTGCAGTTTGGAACAGGAACAGATAAAAAGAGTCTCCTCTGAGAAGGAGAAACAACATTAATTTAGTTTTTAGTGTCTGAAAGGAAAGACAGACTCTCTGGAGGCTGTGTACGCTTCAGAGGGAAGTCTGAGAGGTGGCTAATGGAGCTTACTGAGATGATAAGAGCATTTGTGTTTGTGTATGTGTATATATATTTTGTTATTATTGGTGTTAAAAGCTCTGCTACTGCTCCTCATTTGTATTTTCAGCTCTTGGTGCACTAACACAGCGTGGAGCCACTGAGGAACCGTGTATCTCTGCAATGTCAGATATTTAAAAATCTGTACACAACACACATAGGTGAAGCGGGTGAGTGTGTGTGTGTGTGTGTGTGTGTGTGTCTGGAGCCAGCTGTGAGATGGACCAGCAGGTGATTTGTAAACAGGAGAGATGATTTTATTAGATGGTGCAACAAGGTGTGAAGAGATTCTTTCAGACACAGAGACACACACACACACACACACACACACACACACACACACACAAACGGTAAGGAAGAGAAGTCTTAATCGACTGACACATGGGTTGCATCCTCTCTTTGTGGTAGTCCAGTAGATGGACCGATTTTGATGGTAAAATTGAAAATTGTGTATGGATCTTCTGGTCTTCTTGCTATTTAATCTTGTTTGGCCTTGGGATAAAGGGATTGTTTAGTGGTCTGAGTTATTGTGGAAAAGCAGAGATCGATATTTTTTTGTTCTTTTTGGCGCTGCTTGAAGGAAAGTGTAAGAACTGAATCTGAGTGCAGAATGCAGGGATTTAATAAACCAAAAAATGACCAGACACTTACGTTTTTTGTCTACACTCATAGCCTTTAAAAATATGGTTCAATTTACCGTGGTAATATGAAGGAATTTTCTGTATTGATTTTTCACAGGAACAAAAGGTATGTTATGTTTTAGGGTTGAACAAAATGTCTGTAAACCTAATGAAAATGGTACCTGTAATTTCCTGAGGACATTAACTCTTTCCCCGCCAGCGTTTTTGACTATTATCAGAAAAGTTTCGTGGCCCCCAGAATATTTTGTTGTATGAATATCTGAACATGCAATATATCACAAGAAAGAACAGAACCTTTGCTTTAAAACAATCATGGATTCTTTTATTATCAGTATTTGAATGTGCGCAAGTAAAAAAAAAAAAAGCAACATTTTGAGCAAAATGCTGAGAAAATCACGTTTGTGTCAAAGACTACGTCTGGATCAGATTCAGAAAGATGATCAAAACACAGATGGAGTAGATAGAGACCATCAACTCCCCCAAAGCTTCACAGTCCTATAGCTTGTCCTGCATCCACATTTCATTGTGCATCCACATTTCAAATTCAGTTTTTATTTATATGCTGTTTAATCGCTTTATTTTACACATGCATATGATTACATGCTGTCGCTTGTTTCTGCATGTTTTGCATGTGTTTTGATCAGGAGATTCAGAACTCTTTCAGGAGATGTGTAATATCGCCCCCTACCGTATAACAGTGAAAACACAGAAAGTTCACTGACGGAAAATTCGGTCAATGGCGGGGAAGCGTTTTCTCACTAATGACGGAAAGTTCTTCAAAAGTGAATTTATAAAAAAGTAATTTAAAATGTAGTTCAAACATAGAACATGTCTATAATTTAAAAATGAAAATTAATTTAGATTTTTTTGTACAAGTCTAGCTCCGTACAAGTAAAAAAAAAAGTATATATATATTTGAAAAAAAAATTGGCAAAACAATGTCATGTCGCACAGAAACATGCAGGACAAAAAAATAAATAAACAGGAAATGATGTCATAAAGAGGACCCCTGCAGCAGACCTTGATGACTGTGTATATATATATGTATATAAAACTAATAATGATATACAGTATATATCGCCGACCCATTTACTAAATGGTATGTTGTTCCAAACCCATTTGATTTTCTTTCTACCAGTTTTGATATGTGGTCAGTAGTCATGTGTTCGACCCACACACTGTTTGATCTATCCCACTGATCTGATCAAACCCGCCTGGCTGTGAACAAAGAGCGCAATGAAGTATTCAACTGCTCCTGGCTGTGAAATATTGAACATACATCCACAATACAGCTGACCTACATACTGCACACATACAGCATAACACTCCTCATCTATACTGGGTGACACCGCTATCAATTTTAACCGATTTGTTGGAAATGTTTGAAGGACACATCCCATAATATACATGCCAGCTTTTATTAACTTCACCGCTGAAGGACCCAAAAACAGAGTGAGGGAGAGTGAGATCTATTTAATGAAAGTGATTTAAATAAAAGGTACTTCATACTGTATACACCATCCTTGCCTTTGGCCTCATTCCCTCTTCTCTCATACATTCTGTCAGTTTCAAGAGAAAGGATCAGCAAGGGTCAATGTGTGGCCACTGATGGGACTGCTGTGATTGACAGTGATGCCATGGCAACAGCATCTTACCATGCTTTCCCCTTTCCCTAAAATGTGCACAGATTTTGACAGTTCAAAGAGTTCAGGTATACATATATAATATATACACACATATATATATATATATATATATATATATATATATATATATATATATATATATATATACATATTTCAAGTAAATGCTGTTCTTTTGATTGGTCATGCTTTCCATTTAAAAAATAGGAAGACATTTTTCTTGAGCACCAATTCAGTATATTAGACTGATTTATTCAGATCAGAATATTCAGCTTTGTTATCAAAGTAATAAATTACATCATTATTTTCAAGTAGAAAATAAATATTCAAATACATTAACTTATTATAATAACTCAGGATAATTGGTACATTTTCCCCAGTCATCTCAATTGCAAAAAGTATCCCAATTTACCTGGATTCACCCTATATTATTTATGTGCAGCATAAGTGTAACATACATACATACATACATACATACATACATATATATATATATATATATATATATATATATATATATATATATATATATATATGTTACATCGTTACCATCCTCATTAGTTCATTTAGTTCAGTAATTTTTGCAGCATAAGTCTACAATTGGGTATGAATTTATATATATATATATAATAGTATGAAATAGTATGCAGTATGCAACAGTAAAGTGTACATTATTGTCACATGGCCACACTACAGTACATTGCATGTTTAAAGCTTGTGTGCAAATGACACATATTACTCATTTACCTGTACCTCACCTATGTATATATTCAGTCAACCCTCTCCTGTCATCAGCCATCATGGCTCAATGGTTAAGCACCGCCATCCAGATATCACCTGGCCCCACTTCAGAGAGGGCTCTCATTAAACACTTCCCACACACACACACACACACACACACACACACACACACACACACACACACACAGCTGTTAACACATACATACATACTCAACACATTGACAACACATTCTCATCCTACACTCACCCATTCCAGCAAGCTCAAATCCTGTTTGTGTGTCTATAGACTTGGTGAAATGTTTTCACAACCATTTTAATCATTCTTTCATCATGTCTGCAAATCCCTTGATCAACACTAACCCACATGTACACACAAACATGTACTGTCAGAGAGAAGCAAGCTGTGTGTGTGTGTGTGTGTGTGTGTGTGTGTGTGTGTGTGTGTGTGTGTGTGTGTGTGTGTGTGTGTGTGTGTGTGTGTGTGTGTGTGTGTGTGTGTGTGTGTGTGTGTGTGTGTGTGTGTTATAAAAAAATTAAGTATTAGTTCAGGGGTGTGCACACTTATGCAGTTAGTTATTCCATTCCAATTAATTTTTAATTTTTCTGTCTCTTTGGTTTTCAGTAGCATTGCATAGGTTAAATGTGCAAAAGTTCTGATATGATTTATCTTTTTTGTGATTTCATACATCACAAAAAACAGCTGTTCTAACAGGGCTGTATACTTTTTATATCACTACTAATGAAAACTAATAATAAAGCATTACAAAACGTGGCTAAACTTAAATCTAATAAGAAGAGCTAAAGTCTGGAGAGAGACCTCTGAAAAAAACTGACATAAACATGAACAATCATCTGATATTTGATTACATTTTGGTTTTAACTGGCTTGAGGGTTTATTAACATTGTGCTTCTGCTTACAGGTGTATTCTGTCCGCAATCAATAGAAACCAAACATCACGTACTGTCCTTTTATCACTGCCATATTCTCATCTACAAACAGAATAAACAACACACCGCTTATACACATGCTTGTAGAGAGTCAGCTGTCTTTCCTGAAGATGACAGGGATTTTTGGGAAAGGAGAGGAGGACACATCTCAAACTGAAAGAGACGTCATGCATACAGACACAAAAACGAACAGAAACGGATGAAACGCAGAAGGAACGAGGGACGATACAAAAGACAGACAACACAAGACAACAATGATTGATGATTTGAGATGAGTGAAAATAGAATGTAAGAATAATTCCAGAGAAACAAAAAAAAAAAATTGTAGGGCCGATTGTGAAAAAAATATGATTTTAAACAATAAGACGAAAGTAGAGAGGATTGAAAAGAGAGGCGAGAAGAATTATATTCAGACAGGATGAAGCAAAGGATAGACAGGGAGAGGTAGAGATGGTCTCTAGACTCCCAGTGCAGTGAGCTCCAGGCACCAGAAGTGAGATGTGACTGAATACATTACAGTCAAATAAGAGGAATGCATATCATAACTCACACAGCGCTCTCATCTGCCTCTCAGTCTTTCCCTGCACACATTCGCACAGGCCAATTAGTCATCCATAGAATGAAACATGAGCAAGGCTAGCCAAACAAATGGATGCAAGCAGCCTTAATTCACACACGCTTTAAGAACCGCATATAGGACAGCGCTCATCGTATTCCTCGGAGTGTGTTATGCTGTATGGGCTGTGGCTCCAGCTGCATGCATGACGAAATAAACCTGCAACAACCTGAACAGCAAACAAGAAACCAATGACAACCATAACTCAAGACTCTCTCTACAGAGAGAGTTGAGAGGAAAGAAACGAGAGAAAGCCAGCTATCACATACATGCACGCATGTCGCACACTCAATTCTCTCTCTCTCCCTCTCAAATACACTCCAGCATGTAGTATGTAAATATGTACACTCACCTAAAGGATTATTAGGAACACCATACTAATACTGTGTTTGACCCCCCTTCGCCTTCAGAACTGCCTTAATTCTACGTGGCATTGATTCAACAAGGTGCTGAAAGCATTCTTTAGAAATGTTGGCCCATGTTGATAGGATAGCATCTTGCAGTTGATGGAGATTTGTGGGATGCACATCCAGGGCACGAAGCTCCCGTTCCACCACATCCCAAAGATGCTCTATTGGGTTGAGATCTGGTGACTGTGGGGGCCATTTTAGTCATTTTAGTCAAGCTTTGTGACATGGTGCATTATCCTGCTGGAAGTAGCCATCAGAGGATGGGTACATGGTGGTCATAAAGGGATGGACATGGTCAGAAACAATGCTCAGGTAGGCCGTGGCATTTAAACGATGCCCAATTGGCACGAAGGGGCCTAACGTGTGCCAAGAAAACATCCCCCACACCATTACACCACCACCACCAGCCTGCACAGTGGTAACAAGGCATGATGGATCCATGTTCTCATTCTGTTTACGCCAAATTCTGACTCTACCATCTGAATGTCTCAACAGAAATCGAGACTCATCAGACCAGGCAACATTTTTCCAGTCTTCAACTGTCCAATTTTGGTGAGCTCGTGCAAATTGTAGCCTCTTTTTCCTATTTGTAGTGGAGATGAGTGGTACACGTGGGGTCTTCTGCTGTTGTAGCCCATCCGCCTCAAGGTTGTGCGTGTTGTGGCTTCACAAATGCTTTGCTGCATACCTCGGTTGTAACGAGTGGTTATTTCAGTCAAAGTTGCTCTTCTATCAGCTTGAATCAGTCGGCCCATTCTCCTCTGACCTCTAGCATCAACAAGGCATTTTCGCCCACAGGACTGCCGCATACTGGATGTTTTTCCCTTTTCACACCATTCTTTGTAAACCCTAGAAATGGTTGTGCGTGAAAATCCCAGTAACTGAGCAGATTGTGAAATACTCAGACCGGCCCGTCTGGCACCAACAACCATGCCACGCTCAAAATTGCTTAAATCACCTTTCTTTCCCATTCTGACATTCAGTTTGGAGTTCAGGAGATTGTCTTGACCAGGATCACACCCCTAAATGCATTGAAGCAACTGCCATGTGATTGGTTGATTAGATAATTGCATTAATGAGAAATTGAACAGGTGTTCCAAATAATCCTTTAGGTGAGTGTGTAGTGTAGGCCTGTCACAATCATGAGTTTTGTACTGATGATTACACACCCCTAACAGTGCCAATAAAACGTTATTTTTTTATGTTTAACATGGAATCGTACACAATTTAATAACTATAATAGTTCCATACGATTTACTTCAATGCTGTGAAAATTAATTCATAATGTTTACATACTGAATTATTTAAATATAAAGATTATTGTGATTAGATCAAATAACCACGATCAGACGATTAATTCATAATCTCGACAAGGTTAATATACAATGCACAGTATGTTAATTTTCCAACCCAGACTCTTGAAAAACACATGCCTGTGGCGTCATTTTTGCAAAAATTATATTACGTTGCTTCTTGCATGTTTCGCGGCAGATTCAAAAGCAAATGTCCAGTGAGTAGCGCTAAAAAGTGCTTTCAGTTTTCTCTGAAACAGATAACTGTGAATGTGCCAACATTTTATTACATTGACTGATGCACAAATGATGGTAGTTTGCAAATGAAACGTCCAGTGAGTGTCGCAAAAAGGCTTCATTTTCGAGCAATGCTTATCAGGCTTTTTTCCCGACAATAAACTTTTAGCATTAGGTTTTATTTTGATTCCAACTTTGTGTAGCCTATTTTTTAGGCAGTATACTGTGCAGTGTGCACAGTAATATAGTGTATACATGTATAAATATGCACTATATAAGTAAAATAACACCTAGAGGTATATGGCAGTTTCCTTGTGGTATCGAAAACGGTATCGAATATCAATATTTTTCAAGGTATCGTATCAAAGTTGGAAATTCCAGTATCGTGACAACAGTAATAGGAACTATAAAAATGTTCCTCTAGTGGAAAAGCCCCAATGGACCTTGTCACACACATTCTCTCTCTCTCGCACACATTCACACACACTTACTTTTCTCCTCTGTGTGTGAGCTCCACCACCCACAGCAGGAGCAAAATCAATGAATATCTACTCCGTCTCATTACGAATATCCCATGGCCCTCATTACCTTTGTCTAAGATATTCAAAGAAGCTTCATCTCCGCAAATCAGTCTTTCGACTGTGAGGTCACTGATGTCTGATTGGATGACACTTACAGTAGGAAGGTTTGATTGATACTTACTGGTATTTAACTGCTGTGTTTGTGTGAAAACAACTTCTGTACGTAGAATAAAATCAAATCAGCCCTTAAGCACCATCTTCAGTCCAGCAGTGATGTTGATGAAAGTCTGAACTGGTCGTATGTTCATGTATCTGTGCGTTTCTGTTGGCCCTGGGGAGAGCTGACACCGCGGGCCACAGTCTCCTAATGGGGTGGGATCAGAGGCAGAAAGATCAGTCTCTTCTTACTTTTTTCCAAGAGAGATGAATCAAAAGAGAAAGGCCAACTGAAGTGGGGTAAAAGAGTGGGAAGAGCAACTCACACTGTGAGAGAGAAATATTCTCCACTAATATGCCAGATCATATCAGTCCACTGTCTCCCATAACAGACATGTGCCAGACTGCAAACTGTGGGTCACTCATGTTAATAGAACAGGATTACAGTTAATGTCCACCACAGTTATAGCAAAGAGGTTTAATCCACTGTAATGTTTATGATTATGAATAAAAACAATGCAGCTATGTTTTTTAAAAGCACCTCCTTCATGTTGTGTACCACGATATGAGATGAGTACAATTTTATTTTTGAGTGAAGTATTTATTTAGGCTGTGACAGGAGAAAGTATTTTAACATTGAAAACACATGAGCTTTACTGCAGCTGTCTGCTGCGAAAGAGGGAACGGATGGAAAGGTTTTCCCTGGTACCACCGGCATCGGATTGTCAGGGCAACCAGCCCAATCTGAAAAGAGATTTTGAACATTTTGCCTGACATCAATGCACTTTCATCTCCAGCTAAATACATCCCAGGAGACTCTACAGATCACAGCACGCCTGTACACTCGACGGAGAGGACGTGACCGAGTAGTATCATAGATACGTATCATTTACAGTGCTAAACAACCTGGCCATGAAATGTTTTCCATTTAATTTCTCTGTTGTCTGAGGATATGTCTAGTTCAGATGAATAAACGATTACACTAGCAGTCAAAACATTCTTTATTATTACTATTTTACAGGGATGGACAATACCATATCAGATATCGGTATTGGTCTATATCAGATACAGTGCTTTGAGATTTTTTTCACATCTTATTTTACTGCCTTATGTTCATCTACTTTAAATTAAAAAATAATTTCGCATTAATCTAAACTCCATTCACCATAATGACAAAGCAACAACAACAACAACAACAACAACAACAAAAACATATTTGTGATAACTTCGCAAATTTATTAAAAATAAAAAACTGAAATAAATACATTGCATAAGTATTCATACCCTTTTCTGAAACAATTGAAATTTAGCTCCGGAGCAGTCCAATTTCGCTTGTAGATGTTACTAAACTTTGAGTGGAGTTAACCTGTGGCAAATTCAATTGAATGGGTATGATTTGGAAAGGCACACACCTCTCAATAAAATCTGAGCAAAAAAACAACCATGAAGTCAAAGGAACTGTAGCGTTCAGAGATATTGTGTGAAGACACAGATCTGAGTAAGACTACAAAAAATTCTGCTGTATTGAAGGTCCACAGAAGCATGTAGCCTCCATAATCCTTAATGGAAGAAGTTTGGGACAGCCAGGACTCTTCCTAGAGTCAAACTGAGAAATCAATGGAGAAGTGACTTGGTTAGAGTGGTGACCAAGAAGCTGATGGTCACTCTGGTTGAGCTCCATGATCATATATGGAGATGGGAGACACTTACAGAAGGACAAACATCACTGCAACACTCCACCAATCTGGGATTTATGGCAAAGGGGCCAGACTCAAGTCCCTCCTCAGTGAAGATGCATGAAAACCCACTTGGAATTTGCAAAAAAGCACCTAACGGACTCTCTCAGACTGTGAGAAACAATATTCTCAGTGCCGGCACTGCTGATCGCCTGCACAACACCATCCCAACAGTAAAGTGTAGGTGTAGCAGCATCATGCTGTGGGGAGGTTTTTCAGTGGCAGGGACTGGGGGACTTGTCAGAGTAGAAGGAAAGCTCAACACAAAAATATATAGCTTTAACCTTAATGAAAACCTAATCCAGAGCATTCAGAACCTCGGACTAGGCAGAAGGTTCGCCTTCCAACAGGACAATGACCCAAAGCACACAGCTAAGACAATGCAAGAGTGGCTTATGGACAACTCTGTGAACGTCCTTGAGTGACCCAGCCAGAGCCTGGGCTTGAACCCAATCAAACATCTCTGGAGAAACCTGAAAATGGCTGTCCAGCGACGGTCACGATCCAACCTGACAGAGTTTGAGAGGATGAGGAGAAGAACGGTAGAAAAAATTAAGGGGTTTGAATACTTTCTCAATATCAGCCATTTATCAGTTATTGACCATAACATGAAAATTATTATTAGCGTAATCATATAATTATCATTATCGGCCACACTTGAAATATTGGTGCATCCCTACTTTTTTTTACACAATTTCGAATTATATTTAGTTCATTAAACCCACAAAATAAGGCAAAATACTGTATACAAACAATGTAGTGACCAAAAAATGACTTAGGTAGGGTTAGGCTAAGTGTGAAATCATTAAAGTTCACATGTTTAATTCTTGAGATGAAGGCAGAAATATTGGCATCCATGACTGAGTGCTTGAGTACAAGACTCGACTGGAGCTTTAGTCCAGCACAGAAACAAAAACCCTGTCAAATGAATGAGGGAAAGAGATTGATAAGAGATAAGATCTACTTATCTAAATGGGGACATTACATAGACATAATGTTTTTTATTCTGTACAAACTATTCTATCCCCTTACACTAAGCCTAAACCTACCCATCACAGAAAACTTTCTGCATTTTTCCATAAAAAAAAAAAAAACTTTAATTACTTTATTTTTATACCATATTTACATAAGTGAGGTTTTTGGAGATTTTGTCAGGTTTTGGTCACTTCTGGATACAAATTTGTACCCAAAATATAGCACACACATACACACACATTTACTTGGCTAGCTAAATGGTAAATGTTCCATTGACTTCTATTGTTTCATACAGCTGGGAATAAACACTATAACCTAACACATTTTGACATTTTGTCAGGTTTAGCTCACTTTTGTCAAGTTTGTCAAAATTTGGTTAAGTAGGCACACACACACACACACACACACACACACACACACATAAACACAGACAGACCATCCATCCCTGGTTGACACTCACTGGACACTGTGTTCTGTGGCCGTCTATTTCATTTCACACAGGAGGGCAGACGGACATCCATAAAACGGCTCAACTAAAAATAACATCCTGAGGAAAGCAGATCACGCAACTCAATATTTCCATCAAGATATTTCTGTAAACATCTTGCATCATTTATCGTTTCTTTTTACCTTTTCAGTTTTGAGTCAAGGCGAATTCTCTCAGATGTCTTACAAGTTCGGCATTGAAGAAGGGCGTAAATTTATCAGGGACTCAACAAAAGAGTGAGAGAAAGGTCACTGACTGATTCAATATTCTCTCCACTCACTCTTACATTGTTTACTCAAGTTTGTTTCAAAGCAAATTACTTCTTAAAACTTAATTTGCATCATGTATATATCATAATGCTAACAATCACACACACACACACACACACACACACACACACACACACACACACACACGAGTCATCAAGTGCCAAAAGAGGCTCTTGTTTGTTGTGAATAACTGTGAAGTTGCCATCATTAAATTAAATGCAGCTCTGCTATCATTTCCTCTGCATAATACCTTCATTGTTTTCACAGGGCCATTATGCTTTCGTTCCCTCATTTCACATCAGCAAACAAACACTCTCTCCTGTGATCTTCGCATCCATATTTTAGCTATAAAATAACCCGTTTATAAAGACACAGAGGGGGGAAAAAAGTGAACACACCAGAATGTAAAATTTCTTATTATGTGCACTGCTCTAAAATTACATTGAGTTTGCAAACCAGACGGAGTTGTTTTTCTTACCCTTGTGCGGGACATAATGTAGACAAAGCGGCAGACTCTCCAACGTTTATGAGATGGTTTATATTGCATCAGTGCAAGAAGGATTTCATATGAGGCAGGTGTAGTGTGATTTTCAATAATTAATCTGGATTCAGGAAACACAGGCACAGAGGAAAGACAATCTGATACATCGGTAGACAACCAATAATAAATCTTGATCAACAGAGAAGACATGTTTATAAGTTATTTATAAAGAGTCCAAGTTAAGTTTCAAGTCTATGAAGGCCAAGTCATGTCTGAAATAAAAAAAAAAAAAAATTCTTTAAAAATGTATTATTTCAAAACACTATCTAGTTCACTAAAGGGTTCATTCACTCACAAGTGAAAATTATGTCATCCTCATGTCATTCCAAACCTGTAAGACTTTTTGAGTCTTTTTAAGATATTTTTGATGAAAACTGAGAGCTTTCTGCCCCTCCACTAACAGCTACGCAACTACCACTTTCAACCGCCAGAAAGGTAGTGAATACATCATTAAAGTAATCCATGTGACTCCAGTGGATTAAGCTCAATTTTAATGAAGCGACGCGAGTGCTTTGTTTGTGAAAACCCCCCCAAAAAACATAACCACTATTTTATTTAGAAAATATTCATCTCCAACCTGCATTCACGAGAGTACCATGACGCATACGTGTTAATGCGAGACACTAATTTAAGATTAATATTTTGCAAGTAAAGTGGGTTTTTTTTTTTGCATAAACAAAGCACTCATGCCACTTCTGAAAATTGATGTCAAACCACTTTATAACAATAATAGTTTAATATTGCTGTTTGTGAATGTAGAAGGCCTGCAAAGTTTCAAAGATCAAAATGCAAGGCAAATTGCCTTATTGTCTGTCTCTCAAAAGAAACAACCGATTATGAAATGCCTGAAATGAGTCGTCAGTAATTCCAGTCTTTCTTCTGCGTGAACGTACGTAGGTTTGCAACAAATTTGCATAATGCCAGCCTATGGTCTTGATTGGCATTATTTTTATATAACTCACACAAAATAACCGATACTGTCCATGAAAAAAGATTCATGAAGTAGCTCCCTATAATAAGACAGCTGAGCTTGTTTGTCTTTCATAAGGTTTAAAAGTTAAGGGGGCCATTATAGAGAAACGTTTCCTGAAAAAGACCTAACGGTGAATTCAAAACCCCCTCCTAAGGTACACAGACCCCTGGATGGGAATCACTGAGCTGGAGCATTATAGTCGAATTACATCTGTTTTATACTGTAGTTTATTTCAGTTTGACAGTCTGCCTGACGGAAAATAAGCTTTACTTTAAAAGCAATGATGAGAGAACGCTTTTCATTGAGCAAAACAGCACATGAAATATTAAAATTCATCAACTATATGTTTTTCGACTTCATGCAAACATGCACAAACTTCAGAGGCTTATTAATTTCTAAACTTTCTCTCACTACAGCAGAAAACTTTCTTCAAAAAGGTTATTCGGCAAACATTTTAGAACGAAAACTTGCTGAAAGCCTCTTGTTGTTAAGAACACGCCATGTTTGTTTGGATGAAGGCATCTATCTGAGATGAGGTTGAATTAGTGTCTTACCCTTGAAAAGATGCTTCAGTCAATGCTTAGAGAATACCAATGCAGTCCATTATAGCCTGTGCCCTTTTACATTCTCCATTATTACAGTAGTTTTATGGAAATATCATTACTTTCTAATTAGAACAGGGAAATAAATCAGTGCGAGGCACTTATTTTAAAATTATTTAAGGTTTCTCTGTAATGATCAATGTAGAGCCCAAAGGCTTAATTAAAACAAGCATTTAAATATACAGAATTCCCACATCCAATAAAACCTTCCAAGGCCTCAAAAAATATCAAGGACAAATTGGAAATCAGTGCTCCCAATATACATGTATCTTGCATATAAACATTTATTTAGTATGAGTGCTTGTCATTGCTTTTGTGCAAGTAGATACAGTATGGTGTTGTTAAGTATAAAGAAGTATATAAAAGTATATATAAGTATATAAAACTATAAAAGTCAGACTGGTAACCAGAAGGTTGTGGGTTCGATTCTCAATAACTGCAGGAAATGACTGAGCAAGACACCAAAACCCCAATCACTCCCCAGGCGCCACAGTAAAATGGCTGCCCACTGCTCTGAGTGTGTGTGTTTACTACTCACTACTCCTATGTGTGTGTACTAACTTGGATGGGTTAAATACAGAGGACAAATTCTGAGTATGGGTTACCATACTTGGCCTTCACATCATGTCACTGTCACTGTATTCGCCTGTTGAATGAAAGCCAGCGCTGCACGAGGCATGTGCCACCCCTGAACCGCTGACCTGTGTTAAAGGGCTGTAATTGTCTTTTTACTGTGGCCAGTAAATCTTCGAGTGCCCTCATCGTACCATCACAGCATTCAGCCGGTGGTTGTTGCCTAGCAACCTGCATTGAGAGCAAACACTTCTTTCTTTATTTAATAATTTAGCTTTTGTGACTGATGTGCACTGCAACAAAGTGTGTTTAGATGGATGGGCTGTTTAGTCTGAAAATTCTCCATGTTCAGAAAATATCTGCATAATCATGGTGGAGGGTGTGTGTATAAAGGCCAATTCACACCGCACAGACAAACGCCAACAAACACCAACAAACACCAACAAACAAGTCTGCCGTTGGATTTAGAATTTTATGAAAAATTACATATAAACACTGCCCCAACAGACACCAACAAACACTGCAAACAAATCCTGACCCAAGCCAACAGACACCGACAGAGGTAACACACCGATCCAACAAAACCCAACAAACGTGTTTGTTTGCGTTTGTCTGTGCAGTGTGAATTGGCCTTAAATGAAATGTCTCGGAAATAGCAACCAAAATCATTAATTAAATTCACATTTTTGCAAGCCAACCCTGCAAAATCTCGCCTCTGATGGTTTCTAGCTGATCCAAACAATTATTTATAGTCAATTGTTGGTCCAAGCTGGTCCAGATTAGTTGACTGGCTGGACTACCAGCTGGTGGGGTTGAAGTCAGCCAGGTAGATTATTTTAAGCCCATGACACACCAAACCGACATCAAAGAACTATTGCAGACGAAAGCTGACTTTGTTGTCGTCTCACGTCGCCTGCGTTTGCGGACAAAAAGTTGCACTTGAACACACTGCAAAGACAACAGCCAATGGCCAACAAGCACAGACATTGTGTGCCTGCATGAGAGGAAATAACTGTCTATATCAGCAGGTGGCCGCTGTCTGTATTAGTCATCCAAAAAGGGAAACCAAAACTCAGATTGTGGATATTGAACTAAACAAAGCAGAGCTTGCATACCATTTTAAATATATATCATGTTGGTCTTTACTTTCTTCATTCCAGACGGCCATGTTGTTACGTAAATATTTGCATCTTGGAATGCTCAACAATGTGTGCAATCTTGACTTCATTCTTTGCTTGCTTTTATCAATTTCTCTTTTTTTCTCGTGCACTGGTTCACTAAGTTGAACTTTTGAGGTGTGGTAGGGCGCATAGTGTTTCTTGTTTAAATGACATGGACTTACTAAATCCTTATCTTGAGCAAAATAAGCAAGCTGACATTCAGTGCAATCTATATCTTTTATTTCGAATACATACAGATGTAATTTACAATCTATATCTTTTATTTCGAATACATACAGATGTAATTTCTGTCTTTTAGTTTGTCAAGAGATTTAAAGTACCGTTTTTGAAGAGTGTGCATGTGCGTACATGCTCTAGTACATAAGAACGAGCCTATGATTGAATCTGGAAGTAAAGCAAAATAACTGAGAAAAAAAGAGAATTAGCCCTCAAATACCATGTCTGCAATTTACAGCAAGACATCTAGCATTAATTCAATATCAAACAGATTCATTAAAAGAAGTTATTATTCCACCACCTGCGTAACATCATTAACCAATGTGTGTGGTCGGGAAACAGTAAAGACTAGCGAGTTTAGGGATGGGCAACTTCGGTCCTGGAGGGCCAATGTCCTACAGAGTTTAGCTCCAACCCTAATCAAACACACCTGAACAAGCTAATCGAGCTCCTCAGGATTACTAGAAAGTTACAGGCAGGTGATTTTTTTCAGGGTTGGAGCTAAACTCTGACAGTGGCCCTCTAGGACCGAAGTTGCCCATCCTTGAGCTAGTTGATTTCTTCAACGATGCATCGTACTATGGTAGTTAAACAGCAAGTGACGTTGTTGTGTGGAAAACGCACACCAGAAAGATTTACTGCCCAACAACGATTCAACATGCTCAACTGGACAAAAAGCCGCCAACAGGGTGCCTATTGTGCTGACCGTGTAGAACTGTAGAACACTGGCCCAACTTTGGCTTGATGTGCCACAGCCTTTAGATAGGTTGGTTTGAACTGGCAGACCACCTTGGACCAGCAACCATATTGCAGAAACCAGCTTAACCAGTTATTTTCCCCAGAAGGGATCTGGATTGCAAATAGTGTTTGAATAAACTCCTTCATGCAATTTAATGAAGGTGAAACATGAATCTTTGCATTTCTAATATGAAACAGCACCTAAATTCAGCTTAAAGTGCTTCATATCACGGCATATCAAATTGTATCATTCCTCCCCTGCTCTGCCAAAAAGTGAACAATACATTTCAAATGTGAACACAACAGAATTCAGATGTCACGCCCAAAGCAGTTAGCAGAGCTCCAGAGTTTATCACATGATACTTGAGCGGGAGGTGAGAGAAGGAAGGTCTCTGCTCCTTTCTGAAGATCTCTGCTGTTGTGTGTGTATCAAAGGGAAAAGTCAAGCCATTCTTCAAAGAGAAGTGTGGGAAAGAGATATTTTGGGGTTTTACAAGTCTTGCATAGATTTTGGTAAGCTCTCTGCATTTCTGTGTGCAGTATAGGCCTACCTCAGATGGTCTATGGGGGTCCCGTCTCAAGCTCGGATTAGGGTTTAACTGACTAGGATCAGTCATGTAATGCTACTCAGCATGGTTCCTCTAAGGGTTGGCGTTTAAGAGCTGATCAGAGGTCAGATAGTAAGCCGGACACTAACCTGCAGCCATCTGCATGTATCCTGCCAATGTGCAGATCCTCCTCTCCCAGGCTCCACCGGGCAGGAAGATGGTGATGATGGCCAGCAGGGAGCTGACCGCCAGCAGAGCACATCCACCTGAACACAGCACCGCACTCGTCTGGAACACACACAATGCACAACACTTACAGATACTGCTGCTTTTAGAGGAGTTCAGACTGTTTCTGGGGCTTGATTTGATTCTGTTCGCAATAAATGAGTTAATCTAGCCGAGAATGGTTTTAAAGAGATATAAAAGCTGTCACTGAGGCTGTATCCCTAAAGTGTGCATATTAGTACCTTAAAGGTACTGTACATATTTGTACTAAAAGTGTACATTAGTACCTAAATGGTACATATTAGAACCTTTTTCTTTTATGGACCACAAAAGTAGCAATTTTAGAAAAAAAAATTCTCACCAGCATCAAGCTTTTTAAAAAATATGCAAAACTATCACAGAATGATCCCATGGGACAAGTGCTATATATATATATATATATATATATATATATATATATATATATATATATATATGAAGGCTTCAGATGCAAAAGCCTCTAAGTCCGTCTAACGTTTTTCTTTAATATTTACATTTTTATCAGGCTCCTATATATAGGTTTCTACCTAAGTACCGACATTTCTGAATGAGCTGAGGCTGGGATTTAGTGAGTTAGAAGTGAAAGTATTTGATGAACGTATACTATGTGCGGAGAGCATTCACTCAATATTATTATCTCATTTTTGACATAGGTGGCTTTTAGAGGCTTTTGCATCAGAGGTCTTCATATTCACATTTACATTTAATCATTTAGCAGACTATTGTTCCCATTTGTAAGTCGCTTTGGATATATATTCCAAGTGTTCTGGGGGTATATGATAGGGTTTGGTGAAAAACAAACCGAAATGTACTGTTTTATTTAACAAAATTCTTGAACTTAGCCGTTGGTCTTCTCTGCGCTGCAGTTTATTCCGTCTCACCCAGAAAAAGCACACAAGTTGTAAGAAATCAAGATTAAATAAAAAACGTGACATGAAACACAACCCATGTATCTTCTTCTCTGAGGTGAATACACTCACCTAAAGGATTATTAGGAACACCATACTAATACTGTGTTTGACCCCCTTTCGCCTTCAGAACTGCCTTAATTCTACGTGGCATTGATTCAACAAGGTGCTGAAAGCATTCTTTAGAAATGTTGGCTCATATTGATAGGATAGCATCTTGCAGTTAATGGAGCTTTGTTGGATGCACATCCAGGGCACGAAGCTCCCGTTCCACCACATCCCAAAGATGCTCTATTGGGTTGAGATCTGGTGACTGTGGGGGCCATTTTAGTACAGTGAACTCATTGTCATGTTCAAGAAACCAATTTGAAATGATTCGAGCTTTGTGACATGGTGCATTATCCTGCTGGAAGTAGCCATCAGAGGATGGGTACATGGTGGTCATAAAGGGATGGACATGGTCAGAAACAATGCTCAGGTAGGCCGTGGCATTTAAACGATGCCCAATTGGCACTAAGGGGCCTAAAGTGTGCCAAGAAAACATCCCCCACACCATTACACCACCACCACCACCAGCCTGCACAGTGGTAACAAGGCATGATGGATACATGTTCTCATTCTGTTTACGCCAAATTCTGACTCTACCAATGTCTACTAATACTGAATGTCTCAACAGAAATCGAGACTCATCAGACCAGGCAACATTTTTCCAGTCTTCAACTGTCCAATTTTGGTGAGCTCGTGCAAATTGTAGCCTCTTTTTCCTATTTGTAGTGGAGATGAGTGGTACCCGGTGGGGTCTTCTGCTGTTGTAGCCCATCCGCCTCAAGGTTGTGCGTGTTGTGGCTTCACAAATACTTTGCTTCAAACTATTTCAGTCAAAGTTGCTCTTCTATCAGCTTGAATCAGTCGGCCCATTCTCCTCTGACCTCTAGCATCAACAAGGCATTTTCGCCCACAGGACTGCCGCATACTGGATGTTTTTCCCTTTTCACACCATTCTTTGTAAACCCTAGAAATAGTTGTGCCTGAAAATCCCAGTAACTGAGCAGATTGTGAAATACTCAGACCAGTCCGTCTGGCACCAACAACCATGCCATGCTCAAAATTGCTTAAATCACCTTTCATTCCCATTCTGACATTCAGTTTAGAGTTCAGGAGATTGTCTTAACCAGGACCACACCCCTAAATGCATTGAAGCAACTGCCATGTGATTGGTTGATTAGATAATTGCATTAATGAGAAATTGAACAGGTGTTCCTAATAATCCTTTAGGTGAGTGTATATCCGTTGTGTTCGTCATAACAAGAAGTTATCGCGTTCACATCCGTCAGTTGTCATTCTGACTGTCATCAGACAAACATAATTCCAGTCCGGTGATATTTGACTCAGTGAAGAAAATAAACAGATACTTTTTGGGGATTTCTAGTGAACAGACTATTCTCTGCTATATGGACGAGCGCGAACTGAACTTAAAAAAATAATGATAATCTCCTTTTGTGGCCCATAAAATAAAGAAGGGCATATGGCATTAGAACAACACCAGGGTGAGTAAATTATTACTTAATTTTCCTTTCAGGATGCACTATCACTATCCCGTTAATAGGTCATGGTAAAATCCAAACTTCACTAAACATTGGACAAAAACATAATATGGCTAACCGCGTAAAGCCTCACATATGAAATAATAAAATAATATTATTTCATAATAATAGTCAGTTTTTTTTATTTAACTTTTTTGCATATACTACATGCAAGGGTACTATTTAATACATTAGGATGTTATAGTAATTTACAATCTTTGAAGCATTCCTATTCCTTTTTTCTCCTTCATAAAGGACTCTTTTAATTTTAGGGATTCGGGATAGTCAAAACAAAGGCTGAAAGCAAGTTATAAATAAATATAACAGTTTATAATATTTTATTATATTAATTTTATAAAGAAAATCATATGGGTTTGGCACAACATGAGCGAATGATGACAAAAAATGTAAAAATTTGGGTGAACTAATGAGTCATAGAAGGAAAAAAAATGTAAACACACTCACACATCCACACATGAGTTGTACAGGTAGAAATATAAGGTGTGAAATCAATCACTTTTCCCTAAGTGTTTACTCAGTGGGATCAATTTAGTGAAACAGCGAGTACTGATACTCTAATCTACCACTCTTATTAAACCAAACACTTCATCAGCCCTACACATGCCTGGTAAAAAAAACAAACACAAAGGCCATCCCAGTTAAGAGATGTGTAAAATCAATCTTTCTCATGGCTTTTTGTTTGTTTGTTTGTTTGTTTGTTAGAGCAGGCAGCAGGTGTTGGCATGTAGACTATGGCACAAGACTCAGTACTTAAAGAGCTTGCTGTACAATCCCTAAAACAAAAACATGGAGGAGGGTGCATATCAAAATCAGGCAATTGATCTAACTCTGATGTAATCCATATAAGCACATGAGGCAACACACTCTGACATCATGCATTATTGATCTGAGCATATATAGATTTGGGTAATAACTGTATTAACTGTAAAAGATTTTTACCATTTACCTTACATCTGAAAATCTAAATAATTTCAAAAGATCATATCATTTAACAAAGTGTTATCATACACAAATAGCCATAGTTAAATTGCAGTTTTGGAGGTGTGGGAAATTCTGGTGCAAACAACATACAAAAAAATAGGCTGAATGATCAACCAAATAATATACACATATAAAATGTGCACATACACATAAAATATAAATATACAGAAATAATACACATACATTTGTGGCCAAAAGTGATGTCCGGCCAAGGAAAACTGGCATCTTCACCCTTTATTCAAATATTTTTTTTTAAATTGTTAATGATTTTGTAAGCATATTGCGTAGTTGTGCTTGGAGTCAAGTGTTTATTTGTGATAATATCCAGACATAATTTTTGGCCAGACTGTCATACAAAGAAATTATGAACACATAAAAAAAATATATATAAAAAAAATAAAGAGAGGATCAACGAAATATTAATAATTGATGTGTAGTCAATGAGCTTTTTGTTTTTGTATGCATTTTGTTTTGTACTGTAACTGTAGTTAGCCTTTTAATGCCAAATCATTTTACCAAGTTAAGTGTTTTGTTCTTCCCTCATTTTTAAAATATTTCAAAAACATAAAATATTTTTCTCATATTTTGATGTTTTAATTAAAGTTGTTGGGTCATTTAGTTGTAGTACCACCCTATGGCCCTAGACATGCAATAAATAAAGAGTATTCTAGCATAAATAAATAAAATAATTCCATTGCGGAAACTATGGTTATCATAGAAATGTTTTTTCTAATCGGCATGAAACAGAAGTTGTCATAGTCTTTTCTTCCCTATTGTAACGTACACACAATGTAAAGCTATGTAAAGTGGCGTCTTGAACAAGAACACATGTATAGTCCATGGGCCAGACCAGATATTGGTACCATCTGGGTGGGCAAAACCATACCTATACTAAATTGTTAATGGGGTTAATATAAGTTAATTATAATATGATAACCTTTCCACAGGCCCAGCTTTTTATACTTTTTTTAGAATTAGTCATTTTCCTACTTTTATTTATTAGAATTATTTTTGAAAAATACACAAACGTCCAATACCGTACTAACAGTGATCTAATATTAATCCCAAGCAAACTAAAATATATTGTACATATTAATAGGCATAATAAAGTCGATATCTTTGAATTGAACATTGTTTTGAGATGTAAAAAATATAAAAAAAGAAAAATAACACATGTTGTCGACTCTACACTGTTATATTTAAGCTATCAAAACGTTCTGGGAACATGTTATTTGCTGAACATTCTCATAATGTTAAGTACACTTGTTAACAAATGTGTGCTTCTTAACATTAGTTTACAATCACTAGATTTGTATACAAGTTGCATTTGAACCAGATTTGAACTGGAGTTACCATGGAAACGGGCGGGGAGCTCAACTGACGAAAAGCAGCAACTCCGTCTCTCACTGTTGTTTTTGCTAATTTCGGGTAAGTTTAGTCCCCAAAATTACACAACTAGTACATAAAAATGTTTCTGACACATTCTTTCATGTAAATAACACGCTTCCGTTGAATATTTACTTTATAGAAATGGTTTAGTGTCTCCGGGAAAAGTTTAGCTGTAAGTTTAGGCTTTAGGCTTTTAATCTTGATTAGAGGTTTTGTAAAGGTTTTGGTGGCAACTTTTCAATGTGAATGGAAGTAAACTAAATTATCTTAAAATTAATTAACTTAAACTGGACTAAACTCACTGGATGGTTATTTCATAGTTTTCACATGACGGAATGCCCACCTGGAGGTCAAATTGGGGTTTTATAATGCCATTTATGCCTAGTATTAACATGAATGTCACGCAACCGCTTAATTCAAAGGTAACGTTAACGTTAGTTTCAAGTCAGTCAATCAACGTTTTATATGAATGTGCTCTTTTAATTTGACGTTAAGCATACAGCCGCACACACACACATACGTTACACACAGATGAAAACGGACCAAAAAGAGCTTAGTGCCCAGAGGGTTAATATTAATTATTAGTACTTAAGTTTCGGCAGCTATCATTAGACAAGTAAATTATCTTTCATTTTGTGAGATGTGTTCCACATAGTAGAAGTCCTCACTGATTTTGTTTTTCCTGTAGGTTGCAAGGTTTGATGGTTCTCTGAATAAGTGATGGATTCGGCAAGTCCCTGCAAAGGCATCCTGCCAAGGAAGCGGTCCCGCATGGATTGCATCATCCACTGCTCTGACGAGGATTCCAACTCACACTTGGTGTCACCCAAGAACCTGGACTCATGGAAAACTTTGTTGAGAGCAGCAGAAATAAGAGGACATATCCCAATTCTGGACATTGCCTAAGAGTTGAGCGAACGAGAAATTCCACCAGTGCTATATCATCGCAAGTGCCGCAGCATTTTCATGATGAAGAAACTCTTAGATTCTATCACAAGAGAGCCACCTTCCTCAGCTTTTGAGAATGCAAAAGAAGGGACTTCAAGGAGGGCATCTCGGGGTGTTCCAAGCACGTCAAGGGTTTATGATGAACTGTGTATCTTCTGTGTGAAATCTAGCAAGTACCAGAAGGGCCAAAACACGAGGGAACCTCTCATACAATGTTCTGAGATCCGGAAAGCAGCTGGCATCAAGTTAGGCCAGCGGATGCTTGCTATCACTAGTAGAGAGCTTGTTGCTGCTGAGAGACATTATCACAGATCCTGCTATCGAGCATACACGCGTGTCGCCGAGCCTGCCGTCAGCTCCAAGGCAAAGGAACAAAGTGGGAATGCAGAAGAACTATATCAGACAGCAGAAAAGTATTCCTATGAAGAACTGTTCTCATACATTCGGAACGAACTCTTTACAAACCCACAGGTACTGCCGATGACATACCTTGCTTCACGATTCGAGTCATCCATGAAGGCCCTTGCTGTCACTGAGATCAAGCACTCAACCAAGAAACACCTTCGCTGTAGAGTGGAAAGTGAGCTGGCTGAGTCCATTCATATCATACCTGATGACAATGGGAGGCTTCTTCTCTATCCCGACAGCCTGACCATGGCCGAGCTTGTGAAAACCGCGCACTCTTTAAAGATGGAACTACAGCAGATCAATCAAATCTGAGGATGTTGTAACGAAAGCAGCGGTGCTGATGGGAAACGACATAAAAAACCAAGACACCAAGCAGGAGTGGCCACCAGATGTAGAACGAGATGAAGCCATCATTCCTGAATCCGTGACCCACTTCATGCACACACTTCTGACTGGAGGCAGTGAGCGCGGAAGTCCCCCTGAAAGAGTCCAGCGACTTGCTACCTCCTTTGGCAGTGACCTAGTCTTTGCTGTCACTTGTGGCCGGATCAAGTCACCGAAGCACGTTCTTCTGCCATTTGGTGTGAAGTCTTTGACGGGTAACACAGAACTGGTGCACACTCTGAATCGGCTCGGTCACAGTGTTTCCTATTCTCAGTTGGAAGAAGTTGATAAGTGTCTTCGGAAGATGGAGCTGTCGAAGGATGGTATTCCACTGCCAGCGAACATCAATCCAGGCATCATCACCACGCTGGCGTATGACAGCATTGACCGACTGGAAGAGACCATTAGTGGAGTAGGAACTTCTCACAGAGTGAATGGTATTACCATCCAGGCGAAAGCGATCATACCGGCTGCACCTGAGAGGCACGCAACAGCAGTCATGAAGTCAAAGAGGAGAAGCATCACCCCCACACATCAGATGCTACCCATCTACAATGCTGGCCAGAGAGTTGGACCACCAAAGACCGCAACTGCTGTCGCCGACTATGGTGCACAGGTCCAGGAGGAAAAGGCAAAGAACATAGCCTGGCTGCTTGCTAGGATGTCTGCCCCCGAGGCTCAGACTGTGAGCAGCTGGACTGGATTTAACATCCAGACCCGTGACCAGGTTGAGGTGGTACAGGGCACTGTGGGTTACCTGCCGAACATCAATGCGCCTCCTACAGAACTATCAACTGTCTACGTAGTACTCAACCAGACATTAGGCATAATGGAGTCCCTGCAATTGAAGACAATTGTTTGTGTCTTTGACCAAGCCCTGTATGCCAAGGCAGCAGAAATTGTGTGGAAGCATGAGAAGTTCAAGTACATTGTCATCAGGATGGGTGTCTTCCACACTATCTGCAACCTGCTCTCCATTCTGGGGATGCGATTCCAAGATGCAGGGCTGCGGGATCTGTGTGTGGAATCTGGCGTGATTGCTGAAGGATCGGTCTCAGGTGTAATGGAGGGCAGAAAGTATAACAGAGCCGTTCGGCTGCACAATAGTCTACGAAGCACTTATGCTCCTTGCCTGGAGAGGCTTCCTACCATGGCTAGAGGTCAAACACCCGACACAGCTCCCTCAGCTGGAGGAAGCCCTGGAGAGCATTGCCAGCTTCAGCGACGATATCAGGCAGGAGGCATTCACCAAGCTTCTTGATAATGCAGCATGCGCCCGCACCATGCAACTTTTCCAAGTCTACCTGGAATCTCTGCGAAACCAGCATAACCTTTCATCCTTCTGGATGTCCTACATTGACATAATAGAGATCATGCTTGGGCTGATTCGCGCTTCCAGAGAAGGCAACTGGATGCTGCATCTTGCATGCATCCGAGAAATGATTCCCTGGTGCTTCGCTTATGACAAGCTCAACTATGCCCGCTCCCTGCCCTACTACTATGCCACGATGAAGCAACTGCCTGTTGACCACCCAGATGTCCATGAGCACTTCTCACGAGGAGGCTTCTCTGTCCAGATTTGCTGCAGAAACACCTTCGGGCGTATACCAGTCGACCAGACCATCGAGGAGACCGTCAACAAGGACACGCAGACAGCAGGAGGAACAAAGGGCTTCAGCCTCAAGCCCGGAGCGCATACCTAAGAAAGCTGAGAGAGATCGGGGTGATTCTCAGCTGAATCATCCAGACCCACAGCCGCCCATGATCAGAAGAGATGAGGCAGATGTCCAGTCCATCATTGATCTCCTGGAAAATTGCTGGCAGAATCCGTTCAGTCCAGAACAAGAAGAGTTTGTCAGTCTGTCAACTGCAACTGTAGCCCCACCTGATGTGGCAAATGACCTACGTGAGGCCAAGAAGATTGGAAAAGAGGCTTACCAAAATTTCAAGACAGAACGTCTGGAAAAAAGAGTGACACATTTCTATGACACGATGACCAAGAAAAAGCTGAACATTCTCAGAGATCAAGAAGAAGCAACGCAGCCAGGAGCAAGCCAAGCAGGTAGTCTTGAAGGCCGACAGAAACCTCTTTGGTCACATGATCTTGGTGGCACAGAGCCGACAACTATACATGAGTGATGTCTTGGCTCATCATCTGGGACCTCTGCATTGGGCCCTAGCTAAAGGGGATGGGTCTCTATGCAAGACAAACAAGGCAGCTTTGGCCAGAGAGTTGGAGAAGAGCGTGTCCCAAGCTGAGGAAATCCCAGAGCCATCAACAACCATCATTGATGGAATGAGCCTGTTACAGAAACTGAAGGGCCAAGACAAGACCTTTGCGCAGTTGGGTGTCACAGCTCTTGACAAGGTGCTGCACGAAGGGGGGAAGAGCCAGCGTATAGATGTTATCTTTGATGTGTATAAAGACTTGTCGATTAAAGATGCTGAGAGGGCCAAGAAAGGCACAGACACAGGAATTCAGTTCAAGAACATTGTGTCAGGCCACAAGATCCAGCAGTGGAGGAGACTGCTCTCCAGCGCTACCAACAAGACAAGCCTGATCGCCTACTTGATTGAAGAATGGAAAGAGCCCAAACACAGAGAGAAGCTCCAAGACGAGACTCTGTACCTCACATGTGGCGAAGACTGCTTCAAGCTGGATAAAGAGCACTGGGAAGAGGCAACAGAGCTGAAATCATCACAGGAGGAAGCGGATACGCGCATGCTTGCGCAAGCTTTTGCATGCTCTTCATGCAGCAGAGTCGGGCTACAAAGCGGTGATCATCACAGCTGACGACACAGATGTTCTGGTCCTGGGTGTGGCCTTCAGCAGAGATATCCCATGCCCACTGTTCCAGAAGAGCGGAACCCAGAACAGAATGAGGTACACTGACATATCCAAATTGCATCATTCTCTCAGCAGCAGTTCCGCAGATGCCCTGCTCGGCATGCATGCCTTCACTGGCTGCGAAACTGTCAGTGCATTTGCGGGACGTGGCAAAGTGGGTGACCTGAAACAGATGAAATCACAGGAAGATCGCCGAGAAGCCTTCCTGGAGCTCTGTCGGTCATGGGCTGTGTCTGATGAGCTGTTTAAGAAGCTGCAGGCAACCACCTGTAAGATGTATGTGCCATCAACCAGCACTGCAGAGACAATATTACTTGCAACGCTCTTCGCTACCAACTATTCTGTGTCAGACGAGGAGAGGTTGAATCCAGCCAGCTTCATCCATGCGAAGATTGCCTCCTCATGCACGGCATCTGAGCTAACTACCAGGCTGCTATCTGGAGGCGGTCTCTGCAAACCATGCCGGCTGTGCCGAGTCCCGAGGAGCATGGGTGGAACACAGATGAAGATGGGCAGCTGACAATCAAGTGGATGCGAGGCACCCCCGGCAGCACCTGATGCCGTCCTGCAGCTATTATCCTCCAAGTGCACCAGGTCATGCAAGCTGCCTGATTGCACATGCCTCGCCAACAGCCTGAGGTGCACCAACCTGTGCAAGCTGCAAACCAGTACTAATCAACCTTGTGAGGAGGAGCCCGCTCCACAGCTGTCAGAGTCTGATACCGAAGACGAAGATGACTAGTACTTTATTGAAATTTTGTGATGATTTTGTAATGACCGTTGTTTTCACCATACATTAAACATTGTGGTTTTTTGACTGGCTCATCAATCATCGTCTCAATGCTCTTTCATGATATTGTGGTATTGCAGTTTGACATGCTAATACTCCCAAATTTAGCCATGTATTTTGGAATTATTGCTTTTATCTCATTATTTCACTAATTTAGAACCTACTTTATTCGTGATGAATGAACCACTTGATAAATTATCAACTGGATGAACCAGATTATTTCCATGGAAGGTACTTTTACTATTTCTTTCACTGACAGGGGTCAGTCATTTCAAGCAGTCATAACCACTACTAAGCTGCCAGTTGGCAAGGGTTATCATGTCAAAACATTATCTAGGGGTGCATAGGATGTAAAAAATCGCAACTAGAATTTGCCCACCCAGATGGTACCAATACGTGAAATTTTGGGTCTTGGCCCAAGGACTAGTAGGGCAGGACTTGATTTTTACAATTAGGAATTGAAAAGAGAAGAGAAGAAATGTTGCTGAAAGAGGGAGGGGAAGTTATTTTGATTAAAACTCAGAGGGCACATAAATAAATAAAAATGTGCATGGATAAATCATTTAAAATAAAAACTGCAATATTTCATTAAAAAAATAGTATTTTTCAATTTTATGGTAGCTTTAAAGGAATGACCATGATGGTGTCCTGCAGAAAACAGAAGCAGTCTTTCAGTAAAGGTGGGTCACAGGTGGATGCTTTCAGTGAGAAGCATTCAAGATTTCAAACTGAGGTTTTCATTCTGACAGTGTGATAACTCTTCATTGGATCAACTGGGGCTTTCAAATACTGTTTCCACGCACAGAACTGCAGTATCAAACCTAGTGGACCAAATCAACAAGATATAGTAAACAAAATATCTGTTAAAAAGCTATCAGTTGATCTCTTGCAAGAGCAATACACATATACATACACAAAACAGTTCTTAGGGCCATTGTCACATCAGCAGTGAGTATTAGGCAAGAATCACACTATACAGATGCACCAACCATAGTGACTTCATTTTCCTTGTGGTCCTAATGGCGAAGACATAAATGGCGAGAACGGAACGCAAACAGAGACGGGATGGCAGATTCATATGATATCTGAAGTATCGCAGTATTTCTAATGGTAATGATAACATTTGTAGTAATTATGACTGTTTTGTGTTGATGACAACATTACAACATCCTTTACAATAATGAAATGCCTGCACTAGAAAGGGGAAAAAAATCTAATAACGCAGAATTGGAACGCCGCAGACACTCGGCAGAAACATATTTCCTTCAAACTGAACTCATTCCCCTTTAAATGCTATTCATATATTCATAGAAAAGTCTAGATTTCTCAGCGCCATCTCTTGATCTTGCCATCTTTGAAGCCTTTAGATGAAATGAGCTCTTGCCCACTGTGCTGTCAAACATTACCGTGTTTCATTACAACTAATAGAGACATATTAGGGCTGCAACAGATCAGATCCAGAACTAAATGGTACCTTGGAAAATCATAAATAGGCAGTCTATGACATGAATGTTGATGATGCTCATAAGTTAAACAAGCAGTATGCATATTTGATCCCTAATGTATATAGTGCAAGTATGGCTAGGAAACAGAAATGTACTTCAATACTAATTAGTGGTGCTTGCCAAGTGCACTGCTACTATTCAAAGCGATCAAACTTTCGATTTTTCATCTAATGGATGATAATTTGGCCAAAATATTTCATTCTCTAATGTTGAAAGAGGGATCGTTCATCAAAAAATGAGAATTCTGTCATCATTTAATTACCCTCATGTTATTGGAAACCTGTATGACTTTCTTTCTTCTGCAGAACACAAAAGAAGATATTTTGAAGAATGTTCAGTTTTGGTTACCACTGACTTCCATTGTTTGGACATGAAAACCCTCACAGTCTCTTCTTTTATGTTCTACAGAAGAGAGAAAGTCATACAGGTTGAGGGAGATTAAAGGGTTAGTTCACCCAAAAATGAAAATTCTGTCAGTAATCACTCACCCTCATGTTGTTCCAACCCCGAACAACATGAGGGACAATAATTACGAACAATAATTACTGACAGAATTTTCATTTTTGGGTGAACTAACCCTTTAAATGATGACAGAAAGGACTCAAACTTGATGTGCCCATTATCATGTAGGAGAGGCAGATTCAGGTATATCCCACTTCATGTGCGTTTTACATGCGTTCTTAAAGGGATAGTTCATCCAAAAGATGTAAATTCTGTCATCATTTAATCTCCCTCATGTTGTTCCAAGCCTGTGTGAGTTTTATTTCTTCTGTTGAACACAAAAGAAGATAGAGTGAAAAATGTGCATAACCAAACAGTTGATGGTAGCCACTGACTTCCAAAACTGACATAACAAATTGAATACTCAGTCAGATACGCGAATGATTATGTTTTGACGTCACTACCCAAAATAAATCTTGTGAACAACTTCCGCTACCGGTTATTGGTTAGAAGGTACACCAGGACAATGGGTTATTTCAATGAGCTTATTTTTGTGAGATATCAGCTTATTGATGTGCATGTAAATGTGCTCATTGTATCTCTCCCTAACTTGTAATATTTTCATTTACTGTATAAAAATACATTTTAAAGCCCTCAAAGATATAATTAGACAAAAAAAGGAGAAAATAAAAAAGAGCTGATAATGCAAACATTGGGCTTCACCTTTTGAAATGTTAATACACAGCTTAACCATTTGCATTCTTACTCGTTTTCTTTTAGCGGAACAGCTTTGCATTTGTTATGCACCAATCATGCCAATGTTATTTGTACAATATTTAGTGCAAACAATTTCATGTGCACGCATGAACAATCAGCTTTTGCAAATATGACTAATTTCATGCATTCCTCAAAGACCTTACTGTATCAACACACTGCCCAGAATTCAATTCTCCTTAATTAGTTTGACATTTCTGGTCTGGCTTTTGCCACAACTAATTAAAGATTATGCTTCTGTTCTGACATTACAATTTAAAATCCATGATTACAAAGTGTCCTACATTGTACTTCGGAAACTTCATCACATACAGCATATGCACACAATATATACACAATACTTTCCAAACTCCAGCTGCTGTTCATTTACAAGAAAAATGGCTCCTTACAGCGCAACCTTTTTCAGAGAGCAGATTCCGGCTGCACCATGAAGAATAACCTGAAATTCACAGCATTTCAACAACTTCTGGTAATGTATTTGAAGGCTGCTTTTGGAATATTGAGGGTAAACGTCATATTTTGCGACTACGCATTACTTTGCCGAGAGCTTACGACCTACTAGCTACGTTCTGCCCTAAGAATAAATGGTGCAACGGAATAAAGGACAGAGTTAGTTACAGCTAGTAGTCACTAACCCTCTAGTGTGGACTTAACGTTCCGATTTAAGTAAGAAATTATGAATGGCTGGTGCAACCCCAACCAGTTCCCTAACTAAATGCTAATTATTTGGCTCTATACACACAGCAAACAGTAAAAAGCACTGCAGAGGAAGTGCATTGCGAAGGAGAGAGGTCACGCTATGATGGAAACCAATTTCTGAGTAACTAGAGAAAATGATTATAAGAAACTACACATTCTGTCAAATTCATCACATGATGCACCTCACAAAACATTCATTTGAATGCTAATTTCCATTTTAAAATGGATGTTGTCCTCTGTGAATTCTGTGGGGCACAGAGAAAAAAATTCCGTGCAAGATACTTCTGTACTATATGCACGACAGTTCTGTACTTCCACAACTAAAGAAACTTCCCATTCCAATTTCATCCAAATATAAAATAAAACTCAGTGCCTTGAACCAAAACATTACAACCTTTTATTCAAAGCAATGAACAAAAGGAAAAATACTTACATTCTTTTATGAGTGAATGAATCACTCATCTCACTAAGAACAGTATAAAATACTATATATTTGGTGTTTATTGTAAAATGTTCAAATGTATACAAACATGCAAGAGAATGCAGGGAAACATTTGATTGCAATATGATAACATAACTTGCAATGCTTTATGGGAATGGGTAGTTATATCTGATCTCTGTGGCTTGATTCCCATTTTCATGGTATCAGATCGGATCTCTTTCCAAGATTATGGGTAGTGAAGTTCTTTGCCAGGATTTTGTCAGTTAAGGGGATGAACTGATATTGAAATGCTGTCTGATAATTGTCATGATTAATAATCAATACATTTTAGACATTTGTCAATAAGTATTATAAATATATACTACATTGCAAATTAAAACAAATATTCTACAAATTATTATATTCAAAATATGTCATTATTCGCTGTAAACCTGCGTTCTTAAAGCAGGCACATGCTAATAAGACCTTCTGTTTGGTTCTCTAAGTTCTTTTGGTCTAGATCAAAAAAGAAATTGATACATTTAGTCCTGGTTTGCTTGGCGTTCACACTGTCATTTTTAACAACAAACCTAAAGATACAGAATTAAATGCATATAGATAAGGTCAAAACCTGATTGGACAGCTTTTACAATGTATAATTGATAACTTACCGAAACATTCAAAGCAATGCTGTGTGCTAAATCTGCTTCCATATGATGGTATTTTTTACCAGCTGAGAACTTAGAAAGAGTCTATAAGTTGTGTCAAAACAGCAGCAGAAATTCCTCTGTTGCAAACACAAATGAAGATCTGCTACAAAGAGACGGTGTAATTGGGCAACGTAGCTCCTAGAAGAACCAGGTATGCTTGAGCATTCAGTCCTTTTTAGGGTCGCATCTTGTGACATCAAGTCCTGTTTTGGGTTCATTTATATGTCTTTGGTCCATGTTGCTTTCATTTTTCAGTGGAACCGCACCTGAGTTTGTTTGGAAGTGGACTGTGACCCCCTGAAAAGGTGTGCACCAGGGTTCAGTTTGGTTGTTTGGTGCACATCAGGGTTCAGATGGCAGTGTTCACACTTATTCAAATGAACCGCACTAACAGAGCAATCGCACCAGGGTTTGTTTTTTTAATCAAACCAAACTTCTCAAGTGTGAACACACCTTTATAGCAGAAGAATTTTGTGCACAAGTTATACCGTATATACTCAATTTATAGTGCTTGACAGCCATTGATCACTGCATTGCTTTTTTCATTTTACAAAAGTACAGATCGAAAAACCTGGAAAACCTCTACTTTGTCATAAAATGTTATATGGCATAAGGCTGTGTAAATGATGACAGAAACTTCATGTGGGTGAGCTATTTCTTTAAGGCGTGGAAAATGATGTGAAATAACTGGAATGGTTCATCCAACAGTCAAATTCATTTCAAAGACCCAAATGTCACCAACATCACCCTCACTTGTCAATGAATGAGGACTGCAGCAGTAACAAAAAGATGAGGTTTATTATTCTGGAAGGGTTTTATATTTGACGGAATTTGCACTTGATTTACAAGACATACAGGCTGAAAATCAAGATCAAGGTTAAAGCTGTCTTGTTACCATGGTGAAGTATTTTCTCATATATGTGAACCGTGTGTGTGTGTGTGTGTGTGTGTGTGTGTGTGTGTGTGTGTGTGTGTGTGTGTGTGTGTGTGTGTGTGTGTGTGTGTGGATCTGGCTTAGCTGTATTTAAGAGACGAAGCGGGCAGTGCCAATTAAGAGGGAAGTGTGTTAGAGCTCTGACTCTCACTTATATAGTTTATATAGAAATAAAGTCCTTCAGCCCTCAAGAACATTAAGCTCCAATACGCATTCATTTTCTCACAATAAACCCACATGTACTCACCTCAAATTATTTGTTTTACCTATTAAATTAAAACTATAGAAAACATCCTCTCATAAGAGAAAAAGAATTGCAAGAATTGACCAAGTCTACTCTTGGCAGAGTGAAAAATCTAAACCAACATTTAGTGATTTTGCCCATGTTGGAACTCTATAAATCCCGGTTTCCCTATTGTCCTTCCTGTAAGAATTCAGACATCTATTGCATGCACCTCTTCCTTGAGGCACAGAGCAATCTTCAGAGTAAAAAAAAAAGTGTTTGGAGTTTTAGTATTTTTTTATAGTTCAGGTTCTAATGTGCAAATGGAGAAAAATACTGATGCACTATTTGGGGTTCAGATGATCACACTAGTGGAAGAGAATATCTACATTTAGGAACACTTTCAAAAAGGCCGATTTGCTGGGGAACTTAACTTTTCATGCACTGGTCAATTTTGAGATTTTGGGATATTTTGTCTTTTTTAGTCTTTTTTGGACTAATGTAAAGAAAACATCCAAAAAACACATTTTAAATATTTGTTTTATTACTTTTTTTCTGTTTGCATCTGTACATTTCACTTACAAAGCTTATTTTTAAATGCCATTTTCTCAAATTGAGTTTTCTGAGTTATGCACAGAGCCATAAATCTACATTTTAGTAGCACTTACATACTGTAGACCGTCTTATTCCTTTCTATATTAGGAAGGTTTTCACTGATACCCCTTTTCCACCAAGGCAGTGCTGGTGCCGGTCCGGAGCCGGTGCCTACTCGCGAACCAGTTCTTTGTGTTTCAACAGCCAAAGAACCAGTTCTCGGCCAGGAAAATTGGTTGCAAAGCGGCACCAACTCTTTGCTGGACTAGAACCGTTCTTTTACCACGTCATGCTTACGTCGTGGGCTGGGGGCGGGTTATTGTCGAACTTCTTCTCGAACGTAACCTCCGTCTATAGTAATCCAGACGAGCAGCACAAATGTGTTCTAAACGTCTTCTTCTGACCCCAATATAGGATCGCAAAGCCAGGAGAAACATTTGCAGAAAGACGATGTAGTTCGCCATTGTTATGCTTGAATTTGGCGCAAGCGTTTCTAGGCAAGCTAAGACGTAGCCTATGGCAACGTACACAGTGACGTAACAATGTCGTTCGCTGGGCTCTCTAGTCAGTGGAAAAACAAACAGGTTCTGAGAAGGTTCGCAAGTTGAACCAACTTTGAACCAGCACCAGTTCCGAACCAGTTTTTTTTTGGTGGAAAAGTGGTATGAGGGGTTTATTATATATCATATATATCACTTTAAAAAACATGTTGAATATTGATGGCTATTGACAGTATTCGTTAAGTGATAAATACCCTTTGTAAAAACCTTTAGCTAATATAGGCCTATGTCTAATATATATGCAGGGCCGGCGCTCCGCACACGCACATCACGCACTGCGCGTAGGGCACCAAGTGCTTGGGGGGGCACCAAAAAATCTGGGTCGTGAAAAAAAGAAGCGTTTTTTTTTTTTTTTTTTTTTTTGGTGGTGATTTTCGTTTTTTTGCAGAATCTGTTAGTTTTACAAGCCTCTGTATGTTTGAGATAGCAGTATTGGTATATTTAAAAGCGTACATTTTGATTTTGAAATCGGCTTGTTTTTCGGAGATTCTAGCACGCAGTAGGGGCGTGTCATTGTCGGTGTGTATTTCCACTGAATAAGCCGGCGTGGCTACTTATTATGCAGCGCTCTGGCCGGCTCTATCTGATTTCAAAATTCAATGACGATGGACGCAAATAACATTACGATGTCCAGCAATCGATTTAAATAGTAGGTTACATGGGGTTTAATTTGTCGTTTAATGAGATGTAGCCTAATACATGTTGTCAGTAACAATATATAGATCCGCCATCAATATTAACGTGTATCTCAATGGTCCAGTGGTAGAGCTTTCGCCAGCCGTGTCAGAGGGTGTGGGTTCAAATCCGCTCTTGTATAGGTTTTTTTTTTTCTCGTATAGTTTTTTTTCTCTCATCAAAACGATTAGGCTATATTCGCAAGTTGTTTTCACTCGACGCGCGCTTCAATCCGTTGCGTTGCGATTGAAGCGCGCGTCGAGTGAAAACAGTGCGGTGTGTGCGCGAGCCACGCGAGAAAACTCTGTAGCCTATCCATAGTGCCACTGATCGCGGCGGCAACGAGCACTTGATTTAAAAAAACACATTTCAGCGCTAGTATCTTATTTAAAAAACGAACGAAATGAATGCTCTGCCAGTTAACTGGAGATTTATTTATTTGTAGAATTGGTCCATTCGTGTCGCGAGGGGGAGGGAGGGGGGGTACCACCAAGCATTTGTGCCTAGGGCACCCAAATGGCTAGCAACGGCCCTGTATATATGTCTAATAGCTCTAATATGTCAACAAAATTAAACAAAAATTCTGAACATGGCTTTATCCAATGTTCAGATTTCTGAAGACGTACTGTATGCAAATAGTGCATATTAAAATATATAATGCATCAGCTGCATATTTAGACATAACATTTCAGAAAACAATGGTCTGTCTTACCGTATTGTGATTAATCGACTTAGTTAAAAGTTTTACCCTATTAAGGTGTCTTGCCTTAGAAAGCCCAGAGAATGACAATGGTTTGGAATGCTATCTTGGAGCTAGAGAAAACACAGATGCTCAGTGGCTTCAGGGGAAAATTATGCAACTCCTCTCCTCAGATCAAAGATGATTTGATTTAAAATGATATAACCCCTTTAACACATGGCAAATTATAGAAATTAGCTGAAACAGGATGCATCTCAAGTACGCCACTGAAAAAGATCACATTAGTGAAGTACTTCACGCAGTACTAAAGTGTCCTGACCAGCATGGGTTAGTCATTACTTCACGCATGCAGAGTAACATGTACAAGCGTCTGTTCTTAGCAGCCCTCCACTGTGTTTTACCTCTCGCTCATCTCCTGTTCTGAGGGGTAATAGCAACACCAATCACTATAAGTGTCTGTTCCTGGCATGACAGCTCTCTCACTTTCTCCCCCTGTAGTGTCTCATCAAAGACAGCCCCCATTAGTGCCGTAACAGACCTTCATAAACATCACTTCTCATGTGAGACGGTGGCACGGCTCCAAAACATTCGCTCCCCCCTCTTCTTGTTCTCCACAATATTTTATCCTATCCATGCATTCTGACTGATTTATTGAAAGGAATGTTTTGTGTTCAGTACATGTGAGTTGTACTTTTCTAAACTTTCATTCATTCATTTTTGGGTGAAATATGCAATTTTGATTAATTGATCAATAACATTATTTTTTCTTTGTTCTACAATAAAAGAGCACATTTTTTAATTAGAGACTTTTTGAATAACAGTCAAATATAAAAGTGTAATGATCCCGACCAGGCAAAAGGGGAAGTGTTATGGAAACCTGTTTGAAAAGCCATTTTTGGCAACCCAGCACTGGGTCAAAAACCCAGGGAATTAAAATCACACACAGAATAAGAACACAGGCAACAGTAATTATCAAAAGGTGAACATTTATTAATAAGCAAGAACAGGAATGTACAAAAATATAGGCAACAGTAAAATCAATGTGTACATGTGTATGTGAGTGAGAAAAATTGCAAAAAAGACAAAACTCAACAGTTATACAGCTTATACGGTGAAACAAAATTGCTTTTTAAATGTTTAATATTTAATTACATTTATGAAAAAATTTGACCATATTTGGCTTATTTTTTTCTCACACAAACGAACACCATTTTTGCAACTCTCTTTGATGATGCTTGTGGAGCAGAGGTTACGCACTATGGGCCCTATTTTAACGATCTAAGCGCATGGTCTAAAACGCATGGCGCAAGTTCACTTAGGGCGTGTCTGAATCCACTTTCGCTAGTTTAACGGTGGGGAAAATGGTCTGCGCGCCCGGCGCATGGTCTAAAAGGGTTGTCCCTATTCTCATAATGGGTGTGTTTTGGGATTTACGTGCGTTAAACCAATCAGAGTCTCATCTCCCATTCCCTTTAAATGCCAATTGTTCTCACGCCATGGCAGATTCGCTATTTACATGACTGAATTTGATAGTGGAAAGACCGAACGCGTCTCCAGAGCGCAAACGGAACTGCTCGTGCGCGAAGTAAAAGTGTGCAAGGAGAACATCTACGGGACAAGCCGGATTCCACCATATCTTTATGTACACAATAATAATCTTTTACATTGTAATCCTTTTATTTTAAATATTTGGCATGTTTGTGTGCTGCTGTGCGTCCCTGTGTGTTTAATAAGCAGAGTGTACGCGCGTTGTGGACCCGCCTATAGGCACACAGTACTAACGTGCGCATTCAAAAACATTTTTTTTTTATTGCAGTCTATTTCTGTAGCCTCAAAATAGCAACGCACCATTATTGCACCAGAACAAACCTCGTTTTCAGACCAGCACGCCCATGGGCGCACAAATGGGCGCAAATCCATTTGCTATTTAAACAACGTCGCACAGGACGTGAAAATGATAACTGCGTCGGACTGAAACTAGCAAAAAACACTTGCGTTGCGCTTGGCGCTGCATTGCGCCAGGTATAAGATAGGGCCCTATATACCTTTAAAAGGGACCTATTATGCCCCCTTTTACAAGATGTAATAAAAGTCTTAGGTGTCCTCAGAATGTGTCAGTGAAGTTTCAACTCTAAATACCCCAAAGGCCATGCCCAAAATGCCCCTTTCTGGTGGAAGCAAAAACAAGCTGTTTTCGTTTGTGTGTATGTATCTTTAAATGCAAATGACCTGTTCCTCCCCACCCCGCTTTTCAGAAGAGGGCTGTGCCTTTACAGCTAATACCTCAGATACTCCGCCAACAACAAAACAGGAGAAACGGTTTTGCATTCCACTGTGCTGCTTTTTTGCACTGGGACTGTATGATACACAAGCATTTGTAACACAACCATCTCTCATTTCTGTAATGAAAACTTCCTAAAATAAATTCAAGTCATGCAAAATCTAGACTATAGAGACTGCGATATGTATGACACAAACCAGCACCGGCCTGTAAGCAATGTAGTAGTTAGCACAACGGCAAAGTACTGACATTAAATAATTTAAACATTTTAAAAAGCAAAAGAAGGCATCTATTCAAATTAGCCTGATGGGATCCAGCACCAAATGTTTGTAATCTATCCGTGATAATTACCACATAATTACTGGCAAAGTCCAAATGCTTTTGCAATTAAAAGTGAAGGTAGGGAGTGGAGAAGAATTGTGATCCATAATTAATTAATCCCTTTCTCCCATAACCGATTGTGTGACTAAATAATTGTTTTGTTTTTTTCCTCTTGGACTTTGATTCCTGTTTCAGACTGGAATGCAAATCAGGGAATTGGGTTTCAATGTTTTTGTTTGGCAGCAGAGTAGCCTGAAATTTCCCATAACATTCCAGATTAGGGAGACTCTTCTCATTCAGTGAAAGTCAAAAGGTAATACTACACTGACCTTTTGTTGGGAAAGAAAAATCCCAGTGTTTTGTCATGCTAAGAGGATTTGCTGGAAAACTCCATTTACTTTTAATGCGAGTGAAAATATAAGGTGACACATTTGACCCAAACATTTGATCCAAACTACAAAAAAAGAGAGCTTCATTCTCCATCTCACTGCCAGGCCCAGATGCGATCAGTTTTGTATTTTTGCACTAATTAAAAAAAAAAAAATCTGCAATTCTGGATTTAATGGATTTAAATGTATTATTTTTTATGGATTATTTTTGTTTTAATATATATACATATATATAAACACACAAGTTAAAAACAATGAAGAATTTGACCTGCCATCATTTATTAATTTATGCCAAAATTAAAATAAGGATTTTGCATTATAAGTCATGGCGAGTCAAAGGTTTACTTGTGAATCAAAACTTAACTACAGAACATAATTGCAGTAGTGCTAAAAATAGGGCGACACTTTATATTAAGGCGTCTTTGTTACAGTGTAATTAAATATTCATGTACTGAGTAATAATAATAAACTACATGTACTTACTATAGGGTTATCTTTTTTAGGATTAGGTTTAGGATTATTTGCGTGTAATTATGCATGATTTAAAGCAATCGTTTTAGTAATTGCATGTACAGTAACGTGTAACAACGACTGTAAAATAAAGTATTACCCAAAATAGTGATAAAAAAAATCATGCATTTAAAAAAAAAAAAATCAGCCCACCCCTAATGTCACCAATATGGCTGAAAGCATAATAAAATTAGCCAAAATCTTTAAAAAACAAATGAGCAAGGCACAGAGAATGAGTGAGGGTCTATCTCGATATTCCATTCTTCCTCTCTTCGTTCAGCAGTTTGCTTTCACCCATGTTTGACCCTGCCTCTCATCCAGCATGGCTGTGTACAGATGCTTTGGGAATTGGGAGATTACAGACAAAGGAGGAAGGGTTAAGGGTCAAGTTCAAAAACACAACCCCAGCACAAAGGAAATGTCATAGCGACAAGAGATGGCAGCAGTAGAGAGGCTATTGTTGTGCCTCTCAGCATGAAATAGCTCCACTTAACAGAGTCGCTGCTAGAGGAAGTCTCGGCTGATTTGCTTTATGGCTGTCCGGGTCAGAATGTGATGTACAAGAGGTTAGTATTGTGTTCACGCATTGTTAGTGCACGTTAACATCCTTGTGAGTACATTTGCAAGTAAAGAGAAAACTCAAGGGCAGTGCAGAGCATGACTTCCCCATGACTTTCCCCACCCTGTCTTCTCAAACGGGTATAAACAGCCATCTGAGCGCCACAGGAAAACCCTGGGCTTCCCATGGACATGGTGTTAAATGGATTTGAGTCAGCTCCAGCCGAAAGCCAACAGCCAAGCTCCGGTGCACCCATCTCTCATATAAACTCCAGCCCAAATGCATCGTTGTCTGGGCGACTCACCAGCATATCAGCCCTCCTGTCTCCCGCAGCATGGAGCTCGCCATGTGTCCTTTGAACTGACTAAAAGGAGAACATTTTTGGCCATGTAGAGGTAAATCTTTTTTGCTGTGTCTCATTTAACCTTTTGCCCTTCCACTCGGCTTGTGTCTCCCCCCCACCCCCCTTCCACCGCCATAAGTAATCCTTAATAAGTAATTAATTAGTCCATCCTTAATTTAGCAGCTGTTTTTATCCAAAGTGATTTACAATACACTTATTACAGGAACAATCTGTCTGGAGAAACCTGGGGTTAAGTGAAGGGCACAATGGTGATGATTCACTACGCACTGCTAGTGGGGATCGAACCAGTTACTTTCTTATTACTAGCCCTGAGCTTTAGTTAACATGAAATGGCATTCAGAACTCATTTTATTTTTTTAATGTGACTTGGGCAGTAACAGTGGCGTAGCGGACGGGCATGCAGGGCATGCACTGCGGGGGGCAATTTTTATTATTAAATTAACATTAAAATTATCATTTGCCCCACAATAATTTCCTAGCACATCACCGCATAACTGACGAGCTTCGAGGATAATAAAACACATGGCCGCGGGAACTAGGGGTGCTGAGGACAGCTGTTTCACTACACTGGAATTTAAGATGACATGACTTCAAATAACTTTTTGTTTTCTATCTTCTACCTTTATAAAATTACTCTAAAGATTATTTAATTTTTATATGTTGTTGAATACGGTTTTATGACTTTAAAAGAAATGAATATATCATAAGGCAAAAGCCGATCTCGCATGGAGTCACGTGACACTGGTTGAGGACCAGCATCTCAGAAATGATTTGACACTCATTTAAAGGTATAGCGGAGGATCTTTCCGAATTTTAGATAAGACCTGCCCTCTCCACTTTTTGAAAAGTTTGATTGATTCACCAGAATGATTGACAATTAGGAGGACCAATAGTATAGGTGATCCACCCAGAAGTAAAAAATCCTCCGCTATACCTTTAATGCATGTGAAAAAAAAAAATATAGATGTCTTGATTAAAACATTCTTTGGCATTAGGAGCTGTTCACAGAGAATGTGTTTTTCCATTCCCCTCAGCTACTTTTCCAATGTTTTTCAGTGTGAACACGTTAACTGTTGCGCTCGCGTCTCGTGCATGACACAGCATTCTCAAAACGCAGCACTCAATTTAAAATAAGTTCAACGAAAACACACCTCGAGACTTTGCGTTTTTCCCCCGTTCCACTGCCCGCGTTTGCCGTCTTGCGTTTTCGCCTTGAAAGATTATGCTTTCTGTGTGAACCGGCACTCCTGACTGAGTATCATAAGGTAAGATGCAGATTTGTGTGCTGCTTTTTAAAATGTATCATGAGTTCTGAGCATTCTCACATAACTCTGTTCTCATTCATTTGTATGTTCATCTTTTTGTTTGGGCTGTTTAATATTAGGATTTTGTTTAAAATACTCCGCCCTGCAATATCAAGCCACACCCAGTAAGTCCCCGCGAAAATATGTTCCCGCGGCTACGATAAAAGATTCTTAGATTAGCTTACTACTTATTTCAAAAACAATTTGTTTAACACTAAATACTTGTTTAACACAAAATCTCTTCTCCACAAGAGAAACAGAGACTTTGAGGGGCTGTTTACACGACACCGTTTTCAACAAAAAACGTAAAACTTTTTATTAGTTTTGGCCGTTCGTTTACACGACAACAGCATTTTGGGTGCCTGAAAACGGGTTTCAAAGTGCACGTTTTTGAAAACGGTCTTCGTGTAAACAACAAAAACGTGAATCTCTGAAGACGATGACGTCTTGCACATAAAATTGCTAAAGTATTGAGTTGTAGTTCACCACAACCTGTTGGAGTGCTTGATCAGTGAGATGCATGTTTTTTTGCTAAAATTGTAGTGCAGCTTTACTATGTGTTCAAGTCAAAATATACTGCAGTTGTACTGTATTAAATTTGATTGTATTAAATCAGATATTCATTAAGCTATCTTTATTTGTGTTCCGCAGATGAAAACAAGTCAGGCAGCTTTGGAAAAACACGAGGGAGAGTAAACCATGACAGAATTGTAATTTTGGGGAGAACTATTTCTTTGCCACACTACACTGGCAAAATGATTCAGCATATAAAGTTTCAAGGTGTGCCCAACGCTTCATTGAACTGATCAAAACACTTCTGTTCTCCAATTAATTCTGCCCATCAGTTTGCTCACAGAAAGTGTTACACAGAGCAATACAATGCTTCAGTGAGCAAACACATCTCTGTCTTTCCTGCTACTCAAAATAAAAGGCTGCAGTTATTTATAGAAAAAGCACTCATCTTAGTATTGTGTTTCAACATGAAAAATCTTTACCTGTGAGGGCCTCAACCAGGACACTTCAGCCAGGTTTGTAGAGCACTTTAGCTCCAATGTATGCTGGGTATGTGGGTGTGTGTGGGATTTATTCCCACTCTACCAATGGAGCTGGACTGAAGGAAGCTGTTATGTAAGTCTCTTTAGAGAGGAAAGTTAGCGCAGCCTGCAGAAGCAGCAGGATGACTGTTCTAAAGAGCCATTCCAGGCATCTGAGCATTTGTGAGAAAATAAACATGTTTACAGTAAGTGACCAGTGAGGAATTCAGCTGGAATAACATTCCCAAACAAAGCCATAACACCTGGGTGACAAATACATGAGCCAGAACTGGAAATGTAAAGTTTAATAAAACATATCACAGTAATTAGGTCATCTGAATGACTCATCATTGCTTTAAATTAGACTTATCACAATGAAGGGAGCCAAGCATAATCATTATATCTTAGCACTTTTATTTTAAGTAACATGTTAACATGAAAAAACAATTACTTCATTTTTGTACTTGCTTTCTATTTCAATCAGTGGTGGCACAGTGGTGGTGGGGCTTGTTGGGGCTATAGAGAGCATTTGCGTCCGCATTTTTAGCGGCATTGGTTCCGGAAGTATTTTTTCCATTCATTTTTCCCAAAGGGATTTTAAAAAGAAGTCTTTGTCAAAGTTTATAAGCCATGAACCAAACCAACCAGCTACGGGGTGTATCATAACATCAACAACATTGATTTGAAGTGAAAAAGTATTTGAAAAACAAAAAAGACAAAGGTACAAAACTTAACGGCTTTAGTGAGGGAAAGAACTACAATCCCATGAAGCATTACGAATCCCTTAACTGAATTAGAAACAATGGAGGATTACAAAACTTTTCATTTAAAGTAGTTGATTATTTCTATAGAAACAATATATTTTAAGTGTACTGCAAAATATGCATATATGTACAAATATAGACAGATAAATATAAAGTATTTTGACAGCATAGCGGGTCCGACTAGATAACATCATTTGCGGCGTTTCATTGGTGGGATTTGCTTGCCGCAACACTCTGATTGGCGGAATTATCTGTACAGCATCTTGTGTACTTACATTTTTAAAAAGAGATGTTAAAAATCATAATTTAAATAATAAGTTGAAATAATGCAAACATTTGGCTTCAACAAATTCATATACCATTGATTAACAACCTCAGAACTCACAGGTCTGTCTTTAAAGGTTTATAAGTTATTGTTAAAAACCAAATCCCTTATGGAGAAAGTGAATGGAGATTTCACTGCTGCGTAGCCCCATCATGTTTTAATGTGCCGTCATAAACAATTGTGTTGATGGGAGGAATCAATTAGCGCTTGTTCAGGTACCTTGAACTTTAGAGGCATCTCAGAATAACTCAGAGACAGATTGTCCTCTTGTAATTGCTATTGTTGAGTAGCTACTTTCTGGGAGCCCCTGATATTTTTGAAGATTCACTCACATTATAACATCATATGATATAGATTTTAATATAAATTCTTCTAGCCTACAGCCTAGTGGTGATGACAAAGAGAAAAGGTTGTTTTCGATGTAAACAGCATATGTTAACTTGAAAAACTTGAAGTGAGTATTCCATTCTGAATGTAGCATTTATGTATTTCTACAGCAGGTATTCTTTGAATTGTTCACAAATCTAGGTAGATTTCCTCACTGTCTGTTGAAAAGCCTCTGAGTTCTCTTTTGTTGTATAAAATAAGAAAACAATCCTGAAGCAGTTAAACACTACTGTATATACAGTACTCTCCAGCATTGTGCTAGAACAGTGGTACTCAAATGGCGGACCGCAGTCTGGTTTCAGACCCCTGCTTGGTTCCATCAGGACCGCGGGACATAATAGCGTTAGCGCCATTTTAGCGTTTCTACAGTTTAAAGTGAGCAGCAAGTCAAAACAGGAGCTCAGGGACGTTCATGACATCCACTAATATTTGTATCTAGAGCCAAACGCGCTTCATTCAAGCCCTTTCCGCTCCATGTGCGTTGCTTCTCTCTTAATGTTGCGCACCACATTAAGAGCTGCAGTGTTTTTGACAACAGTAGCAGAAACACGGTGAGTAGAAAAACAGATACTTTTGCTAAAACACTGCAGAAAAAAGGCCTACAATTATTTCTATCTGTCATGCAGATGACTCTGACCGTTTAACTAAACCAGGTTTGTTAATGCATGGTGCCTTTAGATGTTTTTTTTTTTTCATGCATTATTAATCAGCATATCAAAAGTATTTCACAATAAACAATGTTAGAATTTGGAAAATGATTTAGAGATGGCAAGGGAAGACCTATCCAGTTGGGAGAAATATTAACTTTTTTTGGTAAATATTGGTAAAGATTCTTAGACATCACTGCTTTGGCTCTCAGGGCCCAAGATTATCATCTTTGATGACTATTTTGAGTGTTTAGTTGATGTTTTTTACAAAGTACTGCAGATGCCTTGATGGAAATGTATAACTGTTCCAAAAAAGTATTGTACGGACCTCCGCTGGGAAAGAAATATAGAGACCGGACCTCTTGGAACTTTAATTGAATACCCCTGTTCTAGAATGCTGTTGCCTTTAGCTCAGAGTGGATTGTAAAACATATGCTACAATGAGTAACAAACTAACTATCGATCAATGGGACCCAGTTAAGGAATGCTGCGCAGGGCCTGGATCTGGTGTTTTGTAATGAAGACACAAAGCCCCTGAGCAACTACCCCATTAGTCCACAATGTCAGCTCACTGGACACAAAAGCCATGTCTGCTCAATGGACGTTAATGTCTCATGGGGATTTGCGCAGAGCGTGGGGGAAAAACAAAAGAGAAAAGATAAAACAGCACCCACTCCTTATTACGCTTTCTTTTCAGTCCTCCTCTTTTGCAGTCTTCCTCCCCATCGGCAGGGCCGTAAATAATACATCAAAATAGTAGATGGTCTGAGCGCAAATGAGAGGGTTTGAGGATGTGGAGGCATTTTCTAGGTATACTAATGATATGGCAGAGCTGAGAAAAAGAGTTTTCACCTTTTCATCTTGTTAAAAATAAAGAATATGGACCTTCAAGCAGAAATCCAGACAGGAGCACTGACTAAAATAAAGATACACACATAAACACGTCCACTTTCTCATTTTCTCTGCTGTACCAAGTATATTGCCAGAGATGACAGAGAACTATGAATGAACGAAAATATAAATAAATATGAACGAGAAAGAATTTGCTCAACGATGAGATCCATCTGTGTGAGTAAACAAACAACACATCACTGTGAGAATCGTCACTTGCAAATGCTGTATAATGATGATGCAAGGTTATTAATGCTTTTTCCTGCACATTAAGGGCTGATAGTCAAAGAAAAAAATGCTTCTCATCCTCAATGAGAGGACTGTGTAGAGACAATAGCATGTGGATTAAAATCCCCATGAAATCAAAATGGACAATTCTTGTTTTTTATGGAATATGGCAGAATTTATTATAAAAAATGTATCCATGCACATTTTTTTTAATACATGTGCCCTCGTAATCTTTAATCAAAATAAATTCCCCTCCCTCTTGCAGCAACATCTCTTCTCTTCTCTGATGATCTAATGTTTTTGTGCTAACGTTTTGTGAACATTATTAACGTTGTTAACATAACTGGAAGAACGTTTGTTCATAACTTTGAGAGAACCTTGCCAGAACGTTATCCAATGTTCTTAGAATGAGCAATATCACACAAGTAGCAGTGCGATATGGCTGTATCAGAACATTCTCAGAACTTTGGAAAACGTTCTCTCAAAGTTATTAACAAAGTTATGAATAAACGTTCTTCCAGTTATAATATGTTCTCAAAACGTTAGCACAAAAACATTATATACATCATTCATAAAACTTTTTTTTTTCCTGAAACGTTTTAGTTGGACGTTCATCTAACATTTTTAAATGTTATATGATTCAGAGAAAATTCAAAAGTAATATTACCATAATGTTTGCAAAACATTAATATCTGAGAACTTTCTGTCCCTCCATTGACAGCTACGTAACTACCACTTTGACGCTTCAAAAACTTTATAAAGAGGCCTTAAAACTAATCCATATGAATTGATCGATTTAGTCCAAATTTTCTGAAGAGACACGATCACTTTATGATGAACAGATTGAATTTAGGCTTTTATTCACATATAAACATTGATCAACGCACACATCAGTTGTGGTAAACAGAAGCTCAAGCATGTTCGCTTGATGTGCGAGAACCAATGAGATTCATTCTCGTGTTACGCATCACGTTTGAGCTTCTGCAAGAACCAATGAGGTTTGTTCTCGCACATCAAGCAGGTTCAGTTGAGCTTCTGTTTATGTTCCCTGATCAATGTTTAAATTTGAATAAAAACCTAAATCTGTTTATCATAAAAAAATGATCAAGTCTCTTGAGAAAATGTGTAATAGTGGTAGTTGCGTAGCTTTCAATGGAGGGACAGAAAGCTCTCAGATTTCATTAAAAAGATCTTCATTTGTTTTTCCGAAGTTTTCAAAAGTCTTAAGGGTTTTGAATGACATGAGGGTGAGTAATTAGTGAAAGAATCTTAATTTTTGGGTGAACTAACCCTTTAACTTTTGCATAATAAAGCGTATACATTTGCATATACCCCCCCCCCCCAAAAAAAATAAAAATTCTAGAGAACATTCAAAAATAACTTTTTCATACCTTAATGGGAACATCAGCAAAATATTCTTAGAACATGTTTATTAGTGAGCGAGGGTATTTGGCACTCATCTAAAAGAGCTGTAAAGGTAAAAGAGTGTGGAAGTTGTCCTTGAGTACACCCTACCCGCTCTCCATAAAGCCACTTTCTCCTGCATTTATGCATGAGCGCTTCAGCCTGCCAGCGCTTCCCTATGCTGCCTGAAAAATACTACAGTAACTGAAGATCTCACTATACAGGCCGGGATAGAGACTGACGGTGAGGATGTCGTCATATCGTCATCTGAAGATTCAACACATTTAACCAACCACTAACACCAAATAATTGTCTTCAGCCTCAAACACACACAAAAATGCTATGTCTTACACATATAATAGAAAAAAAATTAATGTGGCCTTGGAAAAACAGTAAAACTTAATATACTTAATAAAACATGCCTCAAATATAAGGGAAATTGGTTTTGAAGGCTTGAAGACAAATAAACTTTAGGTTTGTCTGCAGCCATTTTCAAATGATGTGACGGAGTGTATTACAAACTCAGAAGCAGAGGTTGCATCAGCCTGATTGCAAAATAATTTACTCCCTCAAAAGGAATTACTTACTCACTTAAAAGTGCATCTCCTGCATCCTGACCAGTGCTAAGCACTATGCAGTCAGCCGTCTGTTAAAAGTGATGCAACAGTACACAAATAGCAAATTCAGTATCTCAAATCATCAAAAGCATTTGTCAAAATGTGAGCAACCGTTAATTAAAAAGGCTCAGTTCCACTCGAGATGTGGGCATGTGGGCTATGAGACGGAAATTCACTCTGACAGTCGGACGAGAAGCGCAAATAATAGGCTGAGCTTGTTATAGGATAAAAAGATCATTGGATGAGCATGATGAAAGTTGTGTATAAGACCTTTATAGTCAACTGTATATTTGCTGTGCATGACAGTGGCGTGCGCTGATACCCAGGGTCGGCTGCATCAATTTTCTACCCATGGACTTCCCGATAGTTTGTCTGCAACTGAAACAAAACTTACAGCTCTTAAATATATTGAACTGTTTTAGAAGGGTGTGATTACAGATAGGCAGCGTCCAAAAAAAAGTGCTATCCCCACCCAATATAAAATCAGTACAATTAAAGTTTTGGACTGGATTGGCTTTTACCTTTGCTCAATTATTGATTAATGCCAATTTTGAATATGTCAGAACCTAAAACTGTGTGGTAATCCAGTTTAATGGTTTACAATAATATCTAGGAATCCATATATTCAACCCTGGCTCATTGAGACTATGTTGCATATATCGGTGACATATCAGTTATCGGGCGTTATTAGTCTCAATGAGACTTTGAAGTTAAAGTTAAAATTTTAACAACACCAATAATTTAATAACTCTGTTAAATGTCATCTTTAGCATTTTTTAATATTGTTTGTTCTGATGCCTAAATTCACTATAGCATTTGAAACAACGTTTTATTTTTAATTTAGACAAAATATGATAGAACATGAATCGGTTATCAGCCGTTACATAAGAATAATAATTAGCTGTAATTTTTATATTAGTACATACCTAATTTCCAAAGTACTTTTAAGGGGCTGTTTACACAACACTGTTTTCAACTGAAAACTGAAAACTTTTTATGTGTTTTGGCCGTACATTTAGACGACAACTGCGTTTTGGGGGCCTGAAAATGCAAACTTTTTAAAACTGGTTTCAACAGGTTTTGTCTCCGTATAAACTACAAAAATGCAAATTTGTGAAAACAGTAATGTCATGCACGTACGTATTGCGTGTTCAGTCTGCTCGTAGTGTTTCTTCTCAAAGTGAAGTCGCCGACTACTGGCCTTGCAGCTAAATACAGCATTTTTAATAATTTTCGCAGATCATTTTGACCGTTGTCATCTGTATGCAAAAAAAAAAAAACGCGAAAGAAAAACCTTTCTGCTTTCAGTACATCGTTGTCATGTAAACATACCCTAAGACCTCTATGTAAATGACTGCTTTTTTAGGATCGATCAGAAGGACTTTCAGCTGCATTTGCAGATCTTACTCTTACTGAATGACTTGCGGACTGAAAAATGATCTTCTTCTCTACTTCCTCCTTCACCGTGATTGAGTGGGTCAATAACTGTTGCTTTGTAAATGTGGGCGGTCGTATTCTAGCGATGTTACGATGACAATCCTGAACGATCAGTTTACCCAGCTCAGTTTCTGTGAATGGACCTATGAGTTTTGACAGCAGGACTGCGTCTACAGGGTACAAACTCTTATTTCAAATGACCAAGAAAATCCAGTTTTCCGTGATATGGCTCTTTTAAAGTGTCCCCAGGGTGGGGGAAAATGAGAACTTGGTGTATTGTTTATGTGAAAACAACCATTTATGAGAAGCTGGCTTCATAAAGGTTTTTGACCCAACATCAACAGCTCAGCTCTTTATTTGAAAAGATTTAACACATCTGCTCTGCAGGCTGTTGTGCGGTCAGCGATCCATCTGCTCGTGCATGTTACAAATGGCTTGCGCGAGACCCGCTGATGGAAACAAGCCCACAGCAGAGCATGTACCCTACGCATCAAGCCAAGTGAACAATCATTTACGCAGAACAAATGGTCCTGGGCTCACGGTTAAATCAATACATAAACTACCCAGAGGGTCTCCTGTGGAGCTGCTGAAGCGGACAGGCTGTTTAAGTAATGGACATCATGCGAGGTGAAAGCTCTGACTCAGCGTTCTGTCCTGTCCTCCACCTAGAGGAAGAAAGCGCCTGCTCTTTTTCTGCCTGGTCCCTCATCATTTCATCTCCTACCTATTTTGCTCAGATTTGATTCGTCATTACTTTGTTCCTTTTTTAGCCTTCACTTTCACTCTGACTATTCAGTTCTGTCCATCCGTTTTCATTTTCTCTCTCTTCCCTCCTTCCGTTTTTTTCCATGCCTCACAATCTATTTTTAATAAGAACTCATCTTCCCTGCAAACAGGCAGGCTGCACTGCTAACAGGATCTTGAATGTCACAATGGCAGGGAAAAATCAATCAAGAGCAGATACTGTTCAACACTGTGAGCCATGACACGATAAATGCACATCTCTTACGGTCAGAAATTAACTCTTTTTATGAAGGGGCAAGATTTGATCCACTGTAATTGATTTTCCGGGGCCTTTTTACCTTTATGACAGGCTTTTTTTTTTTAAATAAAATTCAATGATTTGTCCACTTATAATTACTTTAGTTGAATCAATTAATTGAATTGTAAAAAATACATTTGCAGAGCAAATAAAGCTCTGCTAGAATCCATGTGTAATCTAACACAGCAACATCGACCTAACTAGACAGGCCGAGAACAGAATGTGCCTGTTACACTCTTGATTGATCAGTTTGCTACCCAATTGGATTTGGACTGATCATCCACAACATTAAAACCACCTGCCTAATATGGTGTAGGTCCCCCTCATGCTGCCAAAACAGTTCTGATGCATCATGACATGGTGTCAGATCCCACAGAACACATTCAGAAGTATTGTGGAGGAGTCCAAGACATTAGCAGCAGATCCTTTAAAATACCCATATTATGCTATTTTAAAGGTTCCTAATTTTGTTTTAAAGGTCTCCTACAATAGGCTTACATGCAAAACACTTACATTTTCTCAATATATATATATTGCATCATCACGTCTTTCCTCGCTGTGTCTGAAATGGTTTGATAAAGTTTCGGTCTCTCTAAACCCCTCCTTTTCCGAGACTCTGATCTGATTGGTCAGATGGCTCAGTCTGTTGTGACTGGTCTACCGCTTACAATGCATGTCGCCATTACCATATCTGAATTTCAGCTCTTCCTCATCACTTGTATACACAATAATACGAACAGTAACAATGGTGTCTATTTTACTGTATCAATTCCAGCACGAGTCCTCATCCTTTGGAAGTGCATGTAAAGTGGATTTGGTTTTGGATTTAGATTTGGTCTTCTCGACATGTCGACAACACGAAACCAAACTCTTCCAGGCCTCAGCTACAACTACAGTGTTTGAGGGTCAAAGTAGACATTGTTTGCAAGCAGCTAATGTCTCAGATATCAACACAGTGTCGGGCCGGATCTGGCCCAGCACTATGTTGCTGTCTTGGGTAGACCATAGACTGGCATCATGCAAATTTGTTACAAACCTACATAGGCAGTAAGACTGGAATTACTGATGACTCGTGCAGTTCAGAATCGTTTCTTTCTTTTGTCAGACAATAACTTGTGCACTTTGATCTTTGAAAACTACATGAAAGGTATTATCCATTAAAGCATAATAGATGCACTTGAAGTCCTGCAAGTTGAGAGGTGTGATCTCCATGGATCGGATTCGTTGGTCCAGCACATCCCATAGATGCTCAGTTGGATTGAGATCTGGAGAATCTGGGTGTGCAGTGTACCAGGGTACATTATCCTGCTGAAAGAGGCCACTGCCATCAGGGAACACCATATTCCCACGCAGTGCAAATAAAGGAATTTATTACATACCATACAGTATTTTAATTGACATAAAGGACAAGCAAAATTCTGTTTAAAATAGTTTTATGAATTATTTCATGTCAACTTAGGGATGCAGCCAAAGCAAATACTTTATTCAGAAAGGCATGAATAATGACTTCTAAATAAATAACGAATAATAGGTCAAATATTTGTTAGCCTGATTAGTTAAACAAGCACAAGGATACAACATATAACATATTTAAATTACAAGGAAATAGTTAAAAAAGTTATTTAAATTTATATAAAAATTTTGATTTAAATATCATGGATATTTTTGTCACTTTAGTCCTGATCCCTGGTTCATTTGTAAAGCTGATCTCTCACCAGAATATGAAAGAACAGCTTTAAAATTTAAAGGTCACTGACTTTTGTGGAACAATAAAATGTTTTGAATTGGTTTTCAATATCAAAAGTCATAATAACTATTTTAATAATACTTTTTTTGGAGTATATATTTGAATTTCTGGTCTGCCTACTATTAACTGCCATTGTATGGAAAATATCTGCTCAACTTTTGTTTTTCATTGAATATCCTTTTTCTATGGAAGAACAATGGATTGTGAATGTTGTTTCATTATGAATGCATCACATCACTCACAATTCCCTCTTAGTCCATGCACTGCTAACGTTGTTAATCTCCCTTAATCCAATCCCAGACTGGCAACTCAATCCATCACAGCACACTTTACTGTCCAAGCAGCTGTTTGTTCCAATGTATTGAAGTCTTGGCAACAAACATCCTTCTATAACATTTGCCTAAAGCCAAGAAAGACAAATCTAAATCCCAGACCCAATGAATTCAGCTCCTGTGACAAATATTGAAGCTTCTGTATATCGCAAAAGCCAAATTGCTTTCAGGCTGGTCTGCCTGCTAGACTGTACTAAATCAAGACAGGCACGACAGTGATTAGCCTTGAGCCGCGAAGGATCCAGACAGACGAGCTCTGATCAAAAATGTCTGAATTTAAACTAGTTTATGAATGTTTTGTAGTTTCTCACATAAAGTTTGAGGTTAGGACTGGACATGAATGATACCTCAAGGTTACAGGGTTGTGCACTATTCAGAATTTAACTGAAAATTATTCAGAATTGCAATCTGATTTGAAGATAAGGAGCAACATTTTTAATTAATTGAATTTCATTTAAACTGAAAGAAATGCATGTTCTTTTAACAAGAAAAACAAAGTATGTGAAGACTTTGAATGTTAGATGGTAAAAGTTTGAAACAACATCTCTTCTCTCTCTGATGATGTGTTTTTCGGCGCGAAGGCGGGGCTGAACGTTGCACAACGTTTTTTAAACTGAAACGGTGATGCGTTGAACACACTGTTCTGATGACGCAAGAGTTGCAACTATAGCAGCTGAGAAGGCCATTCTTTATGAAGAATTTTCGGAGCCTGATGAAGTCGGTATAAATATGTGTTTAATACTACAAAATACGCCTGATGTTACAGTTACTGCACTTGCCGCCCAGAACAAAAGAGAACATCCCAATCGAGTGAAGGGATTGCTGAAACTGGAAGCACACATCTTACCTAATTCAGACTAAAACACATCTATTTAGCCTCACATACTGACTTTATTTGTAGTTCATACTGTTTTAATACCCTGTATTTTCTTTCTCATTTTTAGGAAAAGCACTTAATTACCATTGTTTATTTCTATACCAAATGTCATACACTTGCAATGAAGCTAAAAATATAAACAACTACATCATTATGTTGATATCCTATATTTTTACAATAAAACTTACGACAAACATGTCTTCTAATATCCTCAGTTGTTGCGTATATCGAGCTGCATCGAACACATTTGTAAATTACTTTCCTTGAACCCATTGTGCGAGTTCACTTTAATACCGCGTGCTTTATATACATGTTGCTGCTGATTGGACTGCAGTTCTGACACACCCACCAAACAAGAGAAAACGTATCTCAAACCCCGTTGCACACCGGTGCACGCCGTTTCCAGGAAACATGACGTTCAACCCGGACACCGTAGCAAAACGTTGCGCATCGTTTTGAACTTGAACGTGCCCCAGGACAACATGTCACTCACATGAGATCGACCAATAGCAAAACACAACCATCCAAGCATTTTTTGTTTAAAGCAATAGTTCACTTAAAAATGAAAATTCTGTCATCATTTACTCACGCCCTAAAGTTTTTTCAAACCTGTATGAATTTCTTTCTTCTGCTGAACACAAAATAATATATTTTGAATAATGTCGGTAACCAAACAGTTGATGGACCCCATTGACTTCCATAGGTTTGAAACAACTTGAGGGTGAGTAAACTTTAAAATAGAGATCATGATTCTCCCACGATTCTGAATAGACAACCACACAAAACAACATGTAATTTGCTAGAGGTTCTGACAAAATGTTAATTGTTGCAGTCAATTTAAAAATATATTAATAATTGTAATTATTTTAAAAAAATTAGTTTGAATGAATAGTTCAGAAAGACTTCACTACTGGACTTTTAATACTGGATGAATCAGCATTTTCGAACAAATCTCTCGAATGGATGATTCAATGACAAATACATTTTTTAACAGTCACTTGTCGCCACCTACTGGTATAACGGTGTAATTGATACAATCTTCATTTGAAGCGTCAAGTTACTTTCAAAAGGCGATTTGATCTATTTTGATCACTACTGTAGACATCAGTGTTTACTTCCAAACTATAAAGTTTTAATCCCAGCACTTCAGTGATAATATTAATAACTGTAATACATAGACATAGACGAATCAATGTCATTTAAAAATAGGTCGCATGGGTGTTCGAGATTGCGATCTTTTAACGATTAATCGTGCAGCTCTAATTCCTGATAGACAAAATAAAGTCCTGGGCTACATTTTTTCTTGTTCGAAAAGCCGTTTCACTTGGATATACATCACAACAGTGAAGAAAAGACAATCGCAACTTCAACTTCATGCCGACTTTAAGGGCCGATAGATTCTGCAGTGTGTGAGATTGAACTGCCAATGCTTTTGTACTCAAAAAGAGTTCCTGTTTGTGATGTTTCTATGCGCCAACCATTACTCTGATCACAGTTTCTCAACTCTATCGTGGTAACACAGTCTATATTATTTACTGTTATCTGTCATGCCAGAATGCCATCCAATCCAAACAGTCGCCATATCTCTGCCACAGATGCTGACACTGAACTCTCCCTCATCCACAATCCTCTCTCTGCTGTTCCCAAAGGAGTCCAAAACCATTTTAATATGTGCCGTGTATTATCAGTGAATTATCCATAGCCAGATTAAATCCCATCAAAAGCTGAACTCACAATGTCATTCGTTCTGTTGCTCTTTATTGCATTCAGACACTCTTGCTTCAATTAGAGCCTCTTGTTTTGAGTTCCTGAGGGAACAAAGCCTTGAGATGGTGAGGTCAGTGAGAAGGCCACTCAGGGACAGAACTGCTCTGACCTGATAAAGCTGATTCTCATTATTGACATATTAATTAAAGGTTATCACACTTGTGTAAGTGAAACTCAAGTCAGGTCAATACTGCTCTACTTTTCTATACAAAAATCATTCTCATAAGACTATTAAAAAAAGCAGTTTACACCTTGTATTAACCTCTTGGTGGACAGGGTTTATGTAAGAGTAAATAGTTCAAATGCTTCTTAGGCATTAGACTAAAGACATTAAAAAACTGTAATAATAATAATACAGTTTGGGATCAGTGTGATTTTTTAAAAGAAATTAGTAAAGACAGTAAATTGATCAGAGTTTTATATTTAGAAATGTTCATTTTAGTGGATTCCAATTAAATAATTTCACAGTACTTAAGGTCTACTGTACTTGCCGGGGAGGGTTGATTTAACTGAAATTAGCTTTGCAGCCAGTGGCTTAATTTTTTTTTACATTTACTCAACTTACAATGTGACAGTAAAGACATTTGTAATTTATGTTTACATAAATGCTCTTCTTTTGAACTTTTAATTCATCAAAGAACCCTGATGGTTTTCACATATTCAAAATATTAAGCAGCACAACTGTTTTCAACATTGATAATAATCAGAATTTTTTTCTCGAGCAGCAAATCAGCATATTAGAATGATTTCTGAAGGATCACGTGACAATGAAGATTAGAGTAATGATGATGAAAATTCTGTTTTGCCATCACGTGAATAAATAATATTTAAAATACATTAAAAGTAGAAAACATGTATTTTAAATTGTAATATATTTCACAATATCAATGTTTTTATTGTATTTGTGATCAAATAAATGCAGCCTTGGTGGGCATGAGTCTTCTTTAAAAAATGTTATGGCTATATATTGTAATGTGGCACTTTATTTTCTCACAAGTGGAGAACAGCTGAGCTCAGTTGAATGGATCACCCGAGATGGATGTTAATACCAGCTGTAAACAGGGCTAAAGGAAAAAAAGTGAATTAATGAGAATGACACTAATTTGCTTCCCCATCCTCTCTGGGGCTGATCTGATAGGGAGTAACACCTCTCCAGAGCCTTGTTCCACAAACACAACCCCAATATATCTCTTACCTTATCACTACAACCTATAAGGGAGGATATTTCCATTAGCCGGAGGCTTTGTTGATGCACTGGATGTCCTGACAGAAACAAGAGAGCTGTGCAGTTCTGCTCATAAGTTTACATTTCCCTTGAGGAATCTGCCATTTGTTTATCGCTTTTACAAAAAGTATTATGATATCACTTTTTATTTTAATGGAAAACCCATTACAGACTCTGCAAGGCATATGTAAATGTATGAGCAGGACTATACAGAGAAAGAAGGAAATATCTTAACTATGACCCTGTAAATCTGCAGTGAGAAAAACCTGGGGTCGTGTGTGTACTGAGTGACTGGCTTCGATCTGAAGGCTTTCTCCCCTTGTGCTGCTCTGCTCTCTGTATAAATGCATGGAGCCGGGGTGTTGCATATCTCTCAGCCTGACAGCTGATCCGCTGGCCCCTGTGCCAGTTTAATATGTGGGTTCTCTCTGCTGGGACCGCCATGCTTCTGCTCTGCTCTGTGCGCAATCTCTCTCTCTCATTCCTGCACTGAGAGGAAGAGAGAGGCAGATTGAAAGAGGGAGAGAGAGAGAAACTAGGCCTCATCCATCATTTCATTAGACAGCAATGTGGTGGCCATGATAAAACTCGCAGATTCGGTGGTTTGGTTCCACGGGCCGAGTGCCCTTAACAGGTTCAGATGCAGGAAATTACTGCTGCCTTCTCAAGATACAGACTACAAGGAACTCAAGGAAAAAGAGAGACGCAGCATGTGTGCTTGTGAGAGAGAGAATGGAAGCTGCAAGGAGCTGTTCTGTGAACTGTGAGCCCTTCCACTAGTGCATTACATTTATATAGCATTCTAGACCAGGAGGTTTTAAACAAGGGTCCAGGGCTAGGGGGAGCGTTAATGAATATGGCAATGTTAATGTATTTGGTCTTGGCGGACTAGATCTGCTACGCATGCAGCTGCTGTTGCAGAGCAATTATGGATTTGTTACTCCCATTAGATACACAAATGTGCTGCTGTAAACATGTATGCTGCTGCTGCATGAATAGATAAATCCTGTAGCAGATCTAGGCAGGTGGAACTGGGGGAGGTGGAGGGGTTCAGAGGAACTCTGACAGTGCGTTGCAGGACCAGCTTACAGCAAACACTGAACCAGATTATTTCAATGTTGAGCAAACAATCTAATTGGCGGCAGAATCAGCTTGTGGCCAATCAGCTTGTGTCATAAGGTTGAGATTGCTTGCAGATGCATGTAAAGAACCTACAAAGTCTCTATTTCATTTCACACATGGTTTAATTACCTCCTATAGTTGGAAATTTGTAATTTTAGAAAACAATTGCGCCACTAACCAGGAAAAAATAGTTTAAAGTCAGTGGCGCGTTACGCATGTTATTCATATGCTATTTTAAGGGCGCATGCTTGGCCATAATCAATGTAGCGTGTGCACAACGCGCATACACTTTGATTCTCTCATCTACACAGAAGCAGCAGTTTTCATTTTTGCAAATCATACATTATTACGATAGATAGATAGATAGATAGTTACCCGAATTAGTTACCCAAATTATCATACGCCTGTTTAACCTTTAAGTTAATTTGGGTGGGTTTCTCCATGTCAATGTAACTTCTCTCTTTTACGGCCGTGACGAGAGCGTTGCTCTCCTCGGCTGTGAACCGCTCCTGGCGTGCGCCTGGCAAATCCGCCGTATAGCAATCCGCCATGGAAAAAGCGCGTCTGCTCTTAAAGGGAATGTGAGATGACGCTCTGATTGGTTTATTTCACGTTACACCCAAACCACACCTATGAATAATGAAGCTACTTCAGACCAACCCCTTTTAGATTTGCGTCGGGCGCAAGAGTCATTTATCCCGCCGGGAAAATAGCAACAGCGCCCAAGACCCGCCCACAAAGTTACTTGCGTTTTGCGCTTCATACTTGCGTTTCAGATCGTTAAAATAGGGCCCTCTGGGTTTTTAGCCCATTTTATTGCCTATCAGGTGAAAATAGGCCTTATGCCCAGCTCCACTACTTCCTGAACTTCAGCCAGCTCCTTTGTTTCCTGTCTGTCATTATTGGTCAAACTGATTAATCCAGGTGTGTCTGATTATTGTTACTAAGGTCAGGCACACCTGGATTAATCAGTTTGTCCAATAATTGCAGACAGGAAACAAAGGAGCTGGCTGAAGTTCAGGAAGTAGTGGAGCTGGGCATAAAGCCTATTGTCTAAAAAGGTCCACTATACAATGTAAAGTATCAAAAATGTCCATAGCACAAGCAGTGCAGGATGAGTTACCCAACAAATTGTAACACTTAGGGTTAGAGGTTTTGAAAAACCCTTACTGTCCTAGTGAGTGCAGTATAGCTTTAATATCAGTCCAACATTCAACATTTACTTCATTACTGTTCTGTCACGTCTCTTTGTAATCACTTAAGCTTTTAACAATTTGAGTGAGCATCACTTCCTCCACAACATGCTCTTCCAGTGCATTTGTCGCTGTCTACCACTGTAGCCCAGGGTAGAACGACTTTCTCAACAAGAACTAATAACTCAGCCTGTCAACAGCACACTCATGCCCATGGGGATCTAGGACAGAGAGAAGCTATATTAGTGATTATGAGTCTTTTTTATTTTAAGACATCAAGGAATCCTAAAGTGATGATGAAAAAGTGCGGATGGATATAGCCTACAATGAAATTACGATAATCAAAGAGCAAATTTTGGCTGAACAAAGAAAATAGAACGTGATCACCTTCAGTCATGATGGCACTTATGTTTTCAGTTCTGATGCCTGTATCGAACTGTAATGGGCAATGTAGCTCGAGAATAACCAAGTATGCTTGAGCATTCTGTCCTTTTTCTTGTGACATCACATCCTGTTTTGTCGTTTGTTTAGATGTCCTTGGTCTGCTGCACTCATGTTTCAGTCGAACCGCACCAGAGTTACTTTGGAAATGGTGGGTCTCGGTCCGCTTGTTTGTTGAAGCACCGAGGTTCAGATGGCAGAGTTCATTTTAATCTAGCCAAACCTGCCAAGTGTTAACATGGTCTAAAAGGGACAAAGATATTCACTTTTTCGGAGCTTCATTTAATTTCTTCTCCATCAAGAGCATGATGGCAGTAGCAGCACAATCACGAGTGCTGCCTGACAACATCCAGACAGCCTGCTTTGAAACATGGAGACGAAGCAAAGAGAATAACAAAAGTTTCACCATAAAACAACAGGATCTGAAGCAGGGAGACAAATACAGAGACCAAGACAGGGACCTAAGAACATACCTCCATTATGCAACACAGAAAACATGAGAGAGTATTTTCAGAAGAACTATGCGGGCAGTAACCAAGAAGATCAGGTTTTGCTGATTCAATAGTGAGGAATGTATTGAATGTAATATTTATCAAGGAACACAGACAGCATGTTTAACATCTAACATCAAAACACTGACTTTTTTAGAGCTTATAAACATTGACATTTCCATGCTTAAAGCTAGACGCTTTAAGCCAAAGCTATATTTCATTCAAGGTACCAATTTTAATCAGTTCATGCATTCCTAGGGAACAAAACCCATGACCTTGATGTTGCTAGCATGCTCTATTATTTGAATGACAGAAACACTACTTTTATCCTCATGTAAAATCAGACATACACTTGATGGGGTACGCTTATATCAAGCCTACTTGTTTTACAGTTAGGGATGGGTCACAATGTTTAACTCGTTGGCTAATAAATTATCAGTCCAATTGAGGCTCATCTCATTGTGTTTTTTCGCGTGTCCCACCATAAGTGTTGCATTTCTAAGATGGCATGTCATAAAATATTCCAACAATACAAAATATGCATCAAGACCCCTTTAAGTTTAGTTCAGTTTGTCTATTTGTTTAAAAATGCTAGAATGTGTCTTGCTCTTGCATAAGGTGAACCCAAAACCAGTCAAACTGTACAGGGATTCTTTAAGAGCAATTAGCTGGCTAGTTGTTCAGGCCACCTACAGTACAAAAAATTGATTTTGAAAAAAAAAAAATGTTTTTGAACATCGCTAAAGAAATGTTAGCATTCAAGAGGGTGACATTATTTATTATAAGAAGGTTATACACAGGGCTGCGAGAATTACATAATTTTGTAAGCCAAAAACTGTTAAACACAGATCTTATTTCAGGCATTTAACCAAAAACCCATTAACTTCATGACAATGGAGCCTGAAGTGCAAAATCCCGACTCAAAACTGGGCTTTAGGACTCATACCTGTAGCACTAAGTTGTTCAGTTAGCTAGCTATAAACATGTCTAAGGCCCCATCCACACTACTGCGTTTTCGTTTAAAAACGGAGACCTTTTGCTACGTTTGCACCTCCCGTCCAGACTAAAACGGCAAAAACGGAGACTCAAAAGGGAGAAGTTTAGAAACGCTGCCGACCCGTTTTTCGTTGGATGGGGGATGGGGCCTTAGGCTAAGAAAGTTTGGTAACACTTTATTGTACAGTGTCCTTGTTACAAGTGTTACATGCACTTGCTGTAGTAATAACAGTAAATTATGCATAATTACAAGCAATTAACCATAAATCAAACCCTAATCCTAACCCTACAGTAAGTACATGCAGTTAATAAGTATTACTCAGTACTTAATAGTATAATTACACTGTGACACTCACCTTACAATAAACTGTAACCAAAAGTTGACAGATAGCTGACCCGAATGAGAAAAACGACTGTAGAAGAAACACCCCTTGTGCAATGACATACGCGTTGATTTCAATGATGCATGAAATCAAGTTTGCGTAGCTAGAATGTCTGAGACCTAAGACCAGAAACATTGACATTTTTATGCATTCATGCAGCACAGAGTATGTTTTGTGCTTTAGGACAGCTAGAGCTACTACACTTCTCAAACAAAGAATGACGATGAACAAACCAGTTCATACATAAATCGAATCATTATCAGTTACAGTAGTTGGTTTAAAGGGATAGTTCAGGATTTTAGACATGAATCTCTATAGCTTCCCCATAAGCAGTGTTGTGCATTGACCATGACTTACCCCCGACAGCGTCCTGTGAGCCGAGCTCCGGTCCAGTTTTGGTCAAGATGAAATTAGTCCGGCAAGTTTGCTGGGGTCACGGCAATAAAGCTTTTTTCTTTTAAAATCAATATGTGTTCAAAAGAGTGATATATTTGCAGCACAAAACCGCTGTCTATGGAGAGGTCAGACCTCGTAATGGCTTGGCACTATTTTCTTCCCCGTCATATCACTGCGCGCTGCCGCTACCTACAGCCAGCTGGGAGCCGCGCACGTGTCACTTTGTTTACAGCTCGTAAAGAGAACGATAACATGTCTGACTACAGCAGCGACGATGACAACATTGACACACAGCCAAAAGGATATCTGTACAAACTGATCGCTCTTGGTGAGTAGCTATGTTAGCTCGTTCGTGTAGCTGTTCTAAGCACGTAAACACTGCTGTAAACACTGCGAACAACTGAAAAAGTGGTGTGCGCCTGCGCTGCTCGCAGCTGGCTGTAGGTAGCGGCAGCGCGCAGTGATATGACAGGGGAGAAAATAGTGCCAAGCCATTACGAGGTCTGACCTCTCCATAGACAACGTTTTAGTGACGCAAATATATCACTCTTTTGAACACATATTGATTTGAGAAGAAAAAAGCTTTATTGCCGTGACCCCAGCAAACTTGCCGGACTAATTTCATCTTGACCAAAACTGGACCGGAGCTCGGCTCACAGGACGCTGTCGGGGGTAAGTCATGGTCAATGCACAACACTGCTTATGGGGAAGCTATAGAGATTCATGTCTAAAATCCTGAACTATCCCTTTAACCATTTAACATTCACATCACCTCTTTGGAAAACTGCAGTACCATTAGTTACAAAACACCAACAAAATGTCATGCTGTGAACCTAAACACAGGCCCCATGAGCCTTAGCTATCTACAGAGAAAGGGGGTTCGGGGCACGCTGAGAAACGTGTGTGCGTCCGTATATGGGAAACATGTGACGGGAGTCTTAAAATAAATGGAATAATCTGCACACCAATGAGTTGAGGCAGGACATGATGAAAAAGTACTGTATTCATGTCTTGATGGCCGAGTGAGCACAACACTTAACATGGGACCACCCAAACCTGAGAGAGGCAGCCACCCATGCATGACAAAAGCCTCTGTCAGCAAATCTGTGTGAAGGAGAGAGAAAGAGAGATAGATCTCTTCTTTGAGTGAAAATCCAGTGCTAACTGCATGAAAAACTAATGTGATTGAGCCAGTAAAGCATCTCAGTGTAGAAAATAACTTGACATAAATGACATTTCCTACCAATGTACCAGCAAGTCTGCAAGCTTGATTGCTTATTTTTAGGGGTCTAAGCACAGAAAGTGCAGGGACCCTATTGTATTTTTACTGCTTTGCCAACTATTCTGAGCGCGAGAGCGTAAATTGCAGAGATCTCAACTTTGTGGAATGGTCCCAGTCCCAATGGTCCCAATCATGGGGGGTGCATGACTCAGGCACCCCACACACATCCATCAGACAATAGGTGGCACTGTAAGTGCATCTGCATTTTAAGGGACAGAATCAAAATTCTTTTCCTCTGAATCCTTGGGTCAAGCCCTACAAGATTCATTAATAAAATGAAACTTTCCTCTGAATCCTTCAGTTCCCTCAAATTACATTTGCACGCCGCTTTGAGTTTTTTGAAAAACTACTTTTTCTAACTCGCCCTCTTGTTGTTTGTCCGATTTGTACAAAATTGAGATTATATTGAGATACTCCTAACAAAAAGAAATCAATAAAATGATGCTAAATTTAATGGTTTTGGAGAAATGTTTGGCTGAAATGTCTGTTAGTATGGTGCATAAAGACTAACTGTATATCTTTTGAATGTTCAAACTTTGCAATACTGAAGAAACGGCCAAATTTCAAGAATATCTGATGCCTGTAAGGGTAACAGCAATTTCTAAAATATCAAACATCTATATCAATGACAGATAATGGATGCAATGCTAATGTTGCCCACCAGAGGGTAAATAACCATTAAGGTCTTATAGAATCAGTGTAAATGATTCAATAGCTTAAAATGTTTGTTTTGTTTTTTAAAACACAAAAAATTGTTTTGCAGAACTATGGTACATTTACAATATCGCCTGAATTTAATATAATCTGTTTACAAACAAATCTGATCTCCAAAATGATTATATATTATTAAATGTTATCTTACCATTTATATCCTAATGAAATTGAAACCATATTTGTCAAGTTGTCAGATGTGACTTGCAAGTTATATTGCAAGTTGTCTCTTTTAATACATAGAATAATACTTTCATAAAGAGTCCTTAAAATCTCACATTATATGAGAAAAGTACATGGCAGTTGTGTTACTGTATTGTCTACATGAGCTGTTGGTGCTTGGACCCAATATAATAATAATTTATTTCATAATCCTCATTAACAGAGCTTTTTTTGATTAAAAAAAAAACGTTATTGTGCAGAGACAACTAAATGTGCAGTGTCAATAATGACAAAAGATTTTCAAAACACCCTCCTGCCATTGGTCAGACAAACAGGTAGCCCTTCCCCAAACTCACACCATTGGTTAATTCAGATTCAGAAGCAGTGTTACCAACTTAGCAATTTTGTTGCTAGATTTAGCAACTTTTCAGACTACCCTATAGCAACTTTTTTTTCAAAAAGCACCTAGCAACAAATTTAGCAATTTTTAAAGTTTATTTGGCAACTTTTAGCAACTTTTGGAAAGTGACTCTAATCCAAACAACACTCGCAAGGGCGTGGTGAGCTGGTAAGGGCACCACAACTTCCAATAGGAAATTTGAACTGCAGTAGTCACCGTTCTACCTGAAGAGGTTGAACAGCCTTTTTACAGCATATATTGTAGAATTAAAACACTTTATACCCAAATGTCAAATAAATTACTTGAATAAATGAACAGCATTAATAAAGCCCCAGTCTTACAGATCATTAACTAAAAAAAGTTGTTTTAGGTCTTAAAGGTGGGATATGTGATTTGCAAAACGGCCGGCAGATTTTGAAAATACACAACTCAAATGGTCCTTCTTTCCTTTGACTCCACCCATTCGAAGAACATGGACATGGATGGGGGAGGGGGGTATGGTACGACCGTTTGATTGACGCACTTACTGTCCAATGATTCTAGGTGATCTTGGAAATGATTGGCTGGAGTTTTTCGAGTCCTGCCCGTTCCACAGATGATTAAATTGCTTAATTTTCATTTCAGTGCTTCTAACTCAGTGGCTGTAAGTGGGTTAGGAATAGCATTTCAAGTGATTTTGAAAAAATGGCCAAAAAAGAGAATTACATACCCCACCTTTAACTAAAAAAAGTTGGTTTAAACCCTAAACCAACTTTTTTTAGTAAAAAAAAATAAGTTTATACATATATATATATATATATATATATATATATATATATATATATATATATATATATAAATTTATTTAACAAACAATAATATTATCTACATATTTCATAATGGCGTAGTTTTGCGTTGCGATTACGTAATGACGTCATAACGCTATGACGTCACAACGTCATTTAGCAACTTTTAGCAACAAATCGATCTGCCTTTAGCAACCTCCCCTGAAAATTAGTTGGCAACATTGTTCAGAAGTCGATCAAGCACTCAAAAGTCAATGCTGAAAGCAGAACAGAGCCACAGTGTTTACGCTCTTGGGGAGTCAGTCTAATAATGATTTATTTACAGTTATATCAGCACTTTAAACTGGGTGAAGAGAAAGTATTTTAACACAGAAAAGATTATTATGCAAATCCACTTTAAAGATGAGCATTTTAAAGCTTACTCAGAAACAATCAAACTCTTCATCTCCAAAACAACAAAGATGGCAAGGCTAACAATGCTCATAAATAAATGATTCAGCAGTCAGAGTTGTGTACACTCAGTTATGTATGTACTGAAGCATTTAGCAGAAGCCACGCACACATCACTGCCAAACAATACTCCCAAATCCATTCCTTTCTTTCCCTCTAATGCCTTGCATATGGGCAGAACAATCTTTATCCTCCGCCCTTCAAATTTCACTAAAAGAAAATCAAAGAAATGCAATTTATTATTATCTCCTTTCAAATGCTAATGTTTCATCCATACATAAATCATAAGACACAAGGTTGTTTGTGCTCCAGAGAGAGAGAGAGAGAGAGAGAGAGAGAGAGAGAGAGAGAGAGAGAGAGAGAGAGAGAGAGAGAGAGAGAGAGAGAGAGAGAGAGAGAGAGAGAGAGAGAGAGAGAGCTTTAGGGTATTAAGGGAACAAGAGGAAGGCTTCTGTGTTCTGTATGATCTGAAATGAAAAAGGTCTAAACAAAGCAACACAGAAGCTGAACTACATTTCTATGGACTATATATATGTCTGTCTGGGAAAACGGAAATAAACTTATTAATTTATTAATCTATTCATGTATTAACTTAAATTTAATACCTTGAAAATGTATTTTTAGGACTAGGGTGGGATGTAGTGCATTAGATTAAAGGGATACTTCACCGCTGCCAAAATGGGCTTTCAAAAAAAACCTTGGTTGCCTATATAGTAGAAAGACAAAAAAAAAAAAAATCGAACAAAAGGATGCCAAAATTTCAACACACATAATGCACTGGGCACGTTGCCGTCCAAGGCCACTACCACCAGTCTACTAAGGATACGCTTCATTAATCAAATACCTCCTTGTTTTTGTAGGAAATCTCCTTAGCAAACTTTTAGGATGCAAAGAATCGTAAATTCAGAGAGAACGCCACGGAAAATCGGAAAAAAAAACTGCCATTCTGTTTGTTCCGCCAATGTTAGTGATAAACCTACTCTTACAATAACTGTTCTGTTGATCCATCTGTTTGTGGCTGCTTTGCTGACAAATAAACGTGAATTTCTCAGTCCAGGAAACACAGAGAAAGAGTAAACATTGCTCATTTACACTGACTGCCAACACTGTAATAAGCAGGTTGAAAATCTGTAAACTTTAGTTTAAAAACAGTTAATGGAATGCATTTAAATATCTATATTGTATAGTCAACGTATAAAGATATAAAATCAATTTGCTTTTGAAAGAAACTGATGAGTTTATTTGAAAATATCTGACTTTTTACTAAGGATTTCTGTAAATCTGAGCACAGTTTGTTGAGATCTCTGTTGAACGTCTCCATTTACGGCTCTGCAGTGTTTTTAGCTTTTCAGGAGCATCAACTGAGAAATTAAAGAGATCTCATTTGTGATTTTTGTGAACTTTTGTTCAGACTTACAGCAAAAATCTGACCTGAAATCCAGATTTTATCCAAATGGGTTTTGAAAGTCTGGACAGCAAAAAAAAAAAAAAAAAAAAAAAAAAAAAACATAAAATCTGCTTTGTTTTTTCAAATCTGATTCAAACCTGATTCAAACCACATATGGAAGTGGTTTGAAATGCGATTCCAATCAGATTTTTACAGATGCGTCTCAGTCTGGACGCTCTGGCTGCTCGAATCAGATTTCAAACTGTCTTTTGTGTAGAGAACGTCAAAACTAGTGACGAAAATGCCGGAAGTATTCACACAGTGTTCAGATGCTATGTCCAAGCAAAGATTTCAGCATTTTCCTGTGCGACGGAGGAGTTCTGCACTGCAACTCGACAGGACGCTTTTTTGAGAAAAAAATCTGATTTGCCTGCAGTCTGAACATAGCTTTAATGTCCTAAGAAATTTGATCCTCTCTGAAAATCATTAAAAATGTATGAATTATTGACTAGAATACAACAGGTCCAAAGACCCCCTCATATAATTGAATATTGAGCAACACAACTGGAGTAAAAATAAATGTAAAAAGAAGAACATCAGGACACAACCTCAGTGAATGCGTGTCCTCTTTTTGCCATCCCTTTTAGCATTTCATAATATCTGACACATTTCATAACAACTTGTGGATTATTCTGTTCAATTTACAAAATGCACACAGAGCTGCCATTTTAGTTCACATGCATTTCACACATAAATCTCCATTATGTCAGGAGCTGTCAATATGAGCCCACTTTCCACATCCATCACAATAAATCCACATTTCCCACTAATGCAAAACAAACTGTTCTACTACAGGTGTTTATTAAAGAGTGGCAGAGTTTTTGTTGTCAGGTAGTGTTTAAGGAGCAAATTACAATTAGAAAATTAAGGAGAATTCTAACTGACTCATTAAGAATTCAACGCTGCTTAAAGGGTAAGTTCGGTATTTTACACTTAAAGCCCTGTTTACAGATCGTTTCTGATGAAATAGAACGGTTAAGATTAAAATTTGGACACATGCTGCTGTCCCGAGAATTTTAGGTTTCTTTCGCTTTCCCCAAAACCTCTAGAATGGGTGTATGGGTGCACTGGAACAATACTTCATAAAACGCATTAAACTTTCGTTTACAAAGAGATGAAGCTCACCGAGTGGTCAGGGGTGTTCACTGATATGCTCACACAAAAATCGCTGCAAAAGATGCTTTCCAACAGGTGTTTTACCATTCGTTGTAAAACTGTGGATCTATTTTTCCAAACGTCTCACACCCGTAGATTCTTCCGTTGAGAGCTTGAATAATAGACACTCCAGCCCAGTTGGTGGCGATAATGCACCTTTGCCAATTGCAAGCAAACCACTGGCATTTCATTGAATACACAGAAGAAGCAGAAGAAGAAGCGGCGGAGTAATACCGTACCTCACACAGCACATCCAATACAAGTCAATGGAGTTGGACAAAAACTACGATAAAACCTGTTGGAAAGCATCTTTTGCAGCGATTTTTGTGTGAGCATATCAGTGAACACCCCTGACCACTCGGTGAGTTTCAGGTCTTTGTAAACGAAAGTTTAATGCGTTTTAGTAAGGATTGTTCCAGTGCACCTATACAGCCATTGTGGAGGTGGGGGGGAAAGCGAAATAAACCTAAAATTCTCTGGACAGCAGCATGTGTCCAAATTTTAATCTTAACCGTTCTATTTCATCAGAAATTATCTGTAAACAGGGCTTTAAGTGTAAAATACCGAACTTGTCCTTTAAACGCTGAAATGCCAGTGGTGAAAGGTCAAATATGGGTCAAATTTAAAGTCCCCCTGTAGTCAATAATTTTATCCCTTAAAAATTATCCTTGATCACCAAAATGATATATTTAAACCTTTTTTCCTTTAAAAAAAAAAATTTCTTCATGCCTTAAAATAGCTTGAATGTGTATACATGCCCTTGCCTCATTTAGTATATGCAGATCTATGAATATGCAAATTAGCCCCGCCTCCACTCACTCACACCAGCTCAAAGATCCACTCATTGACAATCACTCACTGACGTGATTGGTTACAAGGTAGTTTGTGACATCAGAAACAACAGCAATTTCAAGCCGTGTTTTTGAGACTGTCTTTGGTTCACTGCAGTTTTAAGGAGAAAATACTCAGCAATGGTGGTGACTTATGAATTTGCACATGGTTTGTCTTAAAACACATTTAAAAAAAAAAACCATAGACATTAAAAGCTTGATTTTCACCACAGGGGGACTTCAACACTTTTTTTCTAAACAGTTGTTAAAAAAAAAAAAGTTTTTATGAAATGTGTTTGTTTCAACATTCTGACATTGTGAGAAAACCTTTTTCCAATATAAAAAAACAATGTATTTATAGTGTATTTTGACTGAAAATGGGTCAAAATGAACCAAAGGCAATAGAAAAGCTAACAGTGTGAAATAAAAGATGCATTTTATATAATCCAGAGTAATATGATACGTTTGCTATTATAATGGTCACATTAGGTGCACAGCAGCACTGGGTGAGGTGGAAAGACAGATGTTCCCCAAGGACAAATCAGCTATGAGTATATTGAGGACAGTCCGATGAAGTCTGATAAACACAATACTCATGTCAAACTAACCTTTCAGGAAATCATGAGCCTCTATTAGCACAATCCCATTGCTTAAGTGATGGCTTTTTTCAAGTGACCCCATTTTAGACACTGGATCATTTGAAAAGGTTACAAGGTTGTAAACTGCAAAAGGAAATTTCAACAGGCTGTGTAAAACTGTGTTTTTATTCTTGCCAGCAGGACTGATCAGCATTTACTGGTATGGTCCCATTTCTACTCTTGCTTTATGGGCTTTGAATTATTGAAAATGACTGCTGCACTTTGCTGCTAAGAATAGATCTGTATGTCAAATGAGCGAAAACTACCATGGTCCTGCTCTGAGATAAGCAACGTTTGCCCTTTTATTTCCCATCATGAAGAGGGAATGTGCCAGAAGTCATCTATACCATGTGATTATATATTTTATGTTTGTATAGCACCTTTCACAATCCATGTTGTTTCAAAGAAACACAATAAAGCAATGTAATGGTGATTATTCAATTAAGGCACTTCTGAAATCTTTTAAAATTAAACGTCTGCACACTAGTGTTTTGTCTCTATAAAACATTAAATGTTCTAGAAAAAATATCTGATCATGGACTTGAACAACCAACTAAGAGGTATAATCTAGCTTGGAGTAATGTGGATTCTGTATGACAATTGTATCACTTTTTGGAGAAAAACTTGGACTTTTGGCATAATGACACTATAGTTATGACACATGATTTAAAAAAAGGTTACACTTCATTTAAGGTGACATTGTTACATTGTACTTACTCAAATAAGTACTGAGTAATATTAATTAACTACATGGACTTACTATAGAGTTAGGGTTTGGTTTAGGGTTAGTTAGTTGTAATTATGCATAATTTACTGTTATTGTAATACATTACCTTAAAACAAAGTGTTACCAAAAAAAGCTCAAAATGACATTTCTGATGTTTAAACTGTCACAATACCAATATCTGGGGTATATAGTATCAAGGTTGAAAAAAGTGGAAAGTTGGAATTCGCCAATTTGAACACTTTTTATGAATTAGAAAAAAGATTAATGTATAATATTTCAACACTTAAAAAAATAGGGAAAAGACATTAAAGTAATAAAAACGTTGGTTACGCTTTATTTTAAGGTGTCCTTGATTTCTTGTTACAGTGTAATTATAGAATTAGGTACTGAGTAATATTAATTAACTACGTGTTGTGTACTTTTGGGTTAGTTGCATTTAATTATCCATAGTTTATAGTTATTACTATAGCAACATGTAACGTGTAACAAGGACACTGTAAAATAAAGAGTTACCTAAACGTTTTATATGTTTTAACCTACTCTTTAAAACTAAAAATGTCTTAATAGAAGCATCATTTGTTTGCAATCAGCCTTGGACAGAAAAGTTCCCCTGTGTGATTGTTGCTTCTTGTGCACGCGCCATACAAACTGACGTTGATGTAGCTCTGCATGTCAGGCTGCGTTTGATTCAAAAGTTGCAGTATCCTCAACATTTATAGCTAATACTGTTTTAGGTTAGTATTTTGCTCATATGTTAACCAAATATCCAGCCTACCTGCCAAGAACTTGAAGGAATCTCTTGAAATTTCCCCAGCCCGCCGAAGGTGTAACATCTGTACATATGATCCTGAGACTCGGAGCAGTGCCACAGGAGCCCGAAACTCACGGAGTCCTTGTTTTTCAGATGGTCCTTCACTATCCATGCGGGAGAGATGAAGCTGAAACTGCAAATCGCGACCAGGGAGGAGGACAGGAGCACCCAAAAACACCCGACACAGCTGAACATCCTCACGGCACCGTGGGGTAACGAGACCGGAGACAGATCGATTCCCAGCCCTTTCCAATTCCGATCAAACAGCGCGTGCATCTGGAGCGCGCTCACTCACTGTGTGACATCAGATGAGCACCAATAATCACATAAACACATGAGTTACCGATACGCCGAGAGTGCCACTGAGAGACAGATCAGATGCACCCGTGAACTAGTGAGCATGCACAACTTTTCAGCTAAATGTAATTCCAGCACGATCCAGTTTAATACAGAAGATATTCCAGTAAATTCATCTGACTGAGAGGAGGCAGGTGGAGGACAAAAGACAACAGTCACACCCAGAGCTCAAGCACTCAGAGCTGAGCAGCCACAGCAGGTGCTCACTATGTGGTAAGATCTGAATCCTATCCGCTTGAATTAATCACAGCCCACATATAACCATCATCATCATCATCATCTTCCTCTCGACACTGAGTCGCAGCTTGCGCGCTGCAGGAGTGAGAGCACAAACTTACTGCGCTACAAGCCTGTCACAGTCACATGGATGTGGGCGTCACCGCCACTGCGAAGGTGTTCAGACGAGTTTTTGATTCATGGAAATCTGAATCAAATACCTTTTTTGTTTTTTCCCCCGAAAACCTTAAGTGTATAATAAACTTATGCCATCATAATAGTTTTCGTGCCCTAAGTTTCGTTCGCCTGCCTAACCTCAACATACTCGCACCAATAAAGGCACATTATTACATTTAAGATGACAAAGTATAATCCAGAAATCTAAACAATAATAAAAACAGGTATGATTCATATTTGAGCTATCGTATTAGGATTCTGAAGTAGCCCGTTTCCAAAAAGTGTGAAAGCGTAGCGTCTTACACTGCCCTCTGGTGGTGATTTACCATGCCATGGACTTTTCCCTTGGAATATGAGAATGGACACATATTGAATGCATGCATAGTATTAAGCATCAGATAGAGCACATGGACATTTCTATAATATAAATGTTTCTAGTAATGCAAAGCACAATATATTTCAATGGCTAGAAATCGCCCCAACGGTAACATGGTGAATATGAGATGGGAGGAAAAATTATACACTCACCGGCCACTTTATGCTACTGACTACTCGTTAAAGCAAATATCTAATCAGCCAATCACATGGCAGCAACATCGTAAATACGATTTGCTGAAGCAATCAGAATGGGGTGATTTAAAGGGATAGTTCACCCAAAAATTCTGTCATTCATGTTCGCCCTCATGTTCCAAGCCCTTAACACTTTCGTTCATTTTCGGAACACAAATTAAGATGTTTTTAATGAAATCTGAGCGATGTCTGTCCCTCCACTGACAGCTACGCACTTTGATGTTTCAAAAAGTTTATAGAGATCGTAAAAATATAATCCATATGAATTGAGCGGTTTAGTCCATATTTTCTGTAGAGACACAATCGCTTTATGATGAAAGGATTGAATTTAGGCTTTTATTCACATATAAGCATTCATCAACTCACATCAGTTGTGAAGCATGTTCGCTTGACGTGCGAGAACCAATGAGGTTCATTCTCGTGTTACGCAGCACGTATTCATCAACTCACATCAGTTGTGAAGCATGTTCGCTTGACGTGCGAGAACCAATGAGGTTCATTCTCGTGTTACGCAGCACGTTTGAGCTTCTGCAAGAACCAATGAGGTTTGTTCTCCCATGTCAAGCAGATTCAGTTGAGCTTTTTTTATGTTCACTAATCAATGTTTAAATGTAAATAAAAGCCTAAATTAAATCTGTTCATCATAAAAAGCAATGGAGAAAAATTGGACTAAACCAATCAATTATTATGAATTAGTTTTACAATCTCTTTATGAACTTTTTGAAACATCAGAGTGGACAGATTTCAGATTTCATCAAAAAGATCTTCATTTGTGAAGATGAATTAAAGTCTTACGGGTTCGGAACAACATAAGTGTGAGTCATTAATGACAGTATTTTCATTTTTGGGTGAACTATCGCTTCAAGTGACTTTATATGTAGAATGGTTGTTGGTGCCAGACAGGCTGGTCTGAGTATTTCAGAAACTGCTGATCTGCTGGGATTTTCATGCACAACCATCTAAAGAGTTTACAGGGAATGGTCATAAAAAAAGAAAATGTCCAGTGAGCAGCAGTTCTGTTCGCGAAAATGCCTTGTTGATGCCAGAGATCAGAGGAGAATGGCCAGACTGGTTCCAGCTAATAGAAAGGCAACAGTAACTCAGATAACCACTCGTTACAACAGAGGTCAGCAAAAGAGTGTCTCTGAAAGCACAACACATCAAACTTTGAAGCAGATGGGCTACAGCTCAGAACAGGAAACTGAGGCTACATTTCACATGGGCTCACCATAATTATACAACAGAAGATTGGAAAAACGTTGTCTGGTCTGATGAGTCTTGGTTTGTTCTGCAACATTCAGACGGTAGGGTCAAAATTAAACATGAAAGCTTGGTTCCATCCTGCCTTGTATCAACGGTTCAGGCTGCTGGTGGTGGTGTAATGGTGTGGGGATATTTTCTTGGCACATTTTGGGCCCCTTAGTACCAATTGAGCATAATTTAAACACCACAGTCTACCTGAGTATTGTTGCTGACCATGTCCATCACTTTATGACCACAGTGTACCATCTACTGATGGCTACTCTCAGCAGGACAACGCACCATGTCGCAAAGCTCAGATCATCTCTAACTGGTTTCTTGAACATGACAATGATTTCACTTTCCTCAAATGGTCTCCACAGTCACCAGATCTCAATCCAGTTGAGCACTTTTGGGATGTGCTGGAGCGGAGATTCACATCATGGATGTGCAGCCGACAAATCTGCAGCAACTGTGTGACGCTATCATGTCAACGTGAACCAAAATCTCTGAGGAATGTTTCCAGCACGTTTTTAAATCTATGCCGCTAAAGATTAGGGCAGTTCTGAAGGAAAAATGGGGTCCAAAACGGCACTAGCAAGGTGTGCCTAATAAAGTGGCCGGTGAGTGTATTTTAATGCTTTTTGCATTTTCTTTCAAAACCTTTGTGATGGAACTAATATGAAGTGGAAAGCAAAACAATATTTCAATGCTTTTGTTGTTGGTATTTAACCATCTACTTATTGGTCGATGAACTGTCGTGCCAAAACACTAGCCAATGAGAACTTTACTCTGTAAGCCCCGCCTACACAACTTAAATTCTGCTAAAGCATTAAATGCATGCTTTTTATTTATCTAAAATTTTGACTTTGGTGTAACTTTATTTTCTCTTAATTCATTTTTAACCGAGTTATGCTCAATACTTGGGCTCAAATCCAATTTCACAGTGCATATCGGTATATCCACCTGCATACACAGGTAAAGACAAAAACAAAAGACAAACACTGTGTCAAGGGACGTTTCAACATTATATGTATTTAAATCAAACACATTTAAATATATTATAGATTAAGTACACATATATGTCAGAAAACATATTAGTGGTACATAGTACCAAAAGTCTTTTGCCTGTTTCTCGTCCACATCTCAATGAGGTCCAAAGCAATAACTTCATGTCCAAGTACGCATTTCAAATTGAGATTTGCTTAGACAGAGTTTTGACATATCATAAAAAAAAAAAGACAATCACCATAAAAAGAGCTAACATTAATATATGGCGGGAAACCAGGAATCCACATTTATATAGAACGGGGATAAACATTGCAGTTCAGTTTGCGTATCTCTACAGTCTAGAATCAGGTAGAAGGAGTTCTGCAGTCAGGGAACATTCTCCTGTTCCCATTCCAGTTTCAAATGTAACATAAGTCACTTCAGCTCCATGAGAGCGGGACAGAACAGTCTCAGACACTGATTGACTTACATCCACTATGACATACCATAAAACTGTTCATAGCCACCTTGGGTATATCTGCATTTTTGTTTTTCTCTTTACTTGTACTAAAAAAGGACCTAAGCACTTAACAGCCACTCTTTAAAAAGGTGAATGAAAAAGAAAGATAAAAGAGAAGTATGAGATAAGAACTAAGATGAGGAAGGAAAAATCTTAGTAAACTAGTCTCCGCCACTTCGTAGACCAGTTCCTGTTCAGATTCCCGTGTGCTTCATGTTGGTCGACATGGTAAAAGCTAAACGCAACAGCGACTCAGGTGGTTTTTGAAGTTCCACAGCTTGTGTCAATGTTCATTCAGTCTTGTTCTGTTTGTCTGCTGTGCGACAGCTCGCGCTTGTTTGTTGACTGGTTTATTTACTTCCGTACTTTAACTCATTTCGCACATCTTTAAATAATAAACACAAATCCTTCTGAGTGCTAGAAATGATGGGGTGGATCATACAGAAATCTTATTTTGGCTTATTATTAGTGTGCATATCTAAACACTCAGGCTCTCACACACAAACACATGCAGGAAGTCACGGAATGCCTCTTTCGGTCCTCAATGATATGTTAACGCAGTTCAGCTCTGTGTTGGTCTTCAGGTTGTTTGGGCGTCAGGAGGGATGGAACGAGCTGCTTCCACACTGAACCAGAGGCTCATAGCTGATGAAAACAGAACAGATCAGATATTTCAGACAGAAATTTTGAATCACAAAGAAGTACACCTGCGATTCTAAAAGAAGCCTAAATTAGCTAGCCTGGGAAAACTCAGACAACTTTGCTCTGCAAGTAGTCTGGCAAAGAGCTCATTCAAGCCCATTTCTAATCCGTCGAAATCGCGGCACCAATCAGAAACGTTGGGGCGGGCTTTACACAATGACGATCGCTCTGATTGGTTTTAGGTCTATCCAATTGCGCCCAGAGGCATTTGAGCGACGTCCATTGGTGAAGCGCACCAAATTTTAAATGCATTATTATATTCAAATTGTAAACACATGAGGACAGTCTCCATGAAAGTCCCACTGGCAGATGAACGTGCTACTACATTTCTCTCCGAAACGGTAGGAAATTAAATTACATGTAAAAGAGGATTTTAACTGTGACAAGATGATTGGGCCGTTGGTGACGCCCCTTTGGAAATGAGTTATTAATAATGAAGCTTAGTTACTACTGAGAATGGTCTGGTTTTAACTAGGCTATAAATTAGCTATGAATACACAACAACCATGCAAAGGCAAAGTTCACCAAGTAATGAAAATTCCTACCACCTTTCACATACCCTGACATAGTCAATTACCTGGTTTATGGTATCAGTGCAAGAGTTCAGAAGCTTTAAGTCATTAGAAGCTTATGAACAAGTCTGCTGCGACTGGGTGCAAACCCACAAACCTGTAAAAGTCGGGAGCTCAGTCATACTTGAGGTTTCACGCATCACTCATAAGTGGAAATAAATCTGATACGTGCATTTGCACCTGCCGTGTAAGCGGACAGAACGTACATTCTGTCAATGCGAGTCGTACGTCATTGAAAAAAGTGACTTGAAACATTTTGTGGTACAGATATATCTATACCAAATTAAACAACTCTAGTTGACTAGCAGAGTATTAATTTCTCTTATTCTCTTTCTCTTAAGATCTGGAACTGAAATGTGTAGCTTTTGCAATCATGCTGAGCTCGCTGTCGCTGCTGTCAGTTTATTGTCAAGCAGTTTCTCTAAATGCCGTTGATATTTAGTCTCTCCCGATAGAGCCCCTTTCCTTTCGCTTCCTCCTTCTCCATTTATTCCCAAGAAAGTGTGCCGTATTGCAAAACGCAAACAAATATCAAGCTGCTCTCTCTCTCTCTCTGCCGCTATTTCTCTTGGTCTCACTGTTGAAGTAACCATGGCAACGGATAGTGTATCCTGCCAAGATGGCGGCGGATGAGCCGTCTATTATACAGCACTGTTATTGATTATGGTTGCGACTGACCTATCAGAATCAAGTATTCCACAGAGCTGTGTAATGTGTCATTTGGCATCGCTGATGTAAAATTTTCTGTGACATTTCTTGACTCACTATATTTTGTCTTTTTTTTGTTGTTGTTTTTTAGATTGACAGCACCTGTCTCAACCCAACTTCACTGTATGTAAAATGATGCACCAAAATAAAATAAAAATCTAAACCGAAGACGAATATTCAGTTTTAAATTTAGTTTTGGAGGACCAAAATCATTAACCAAAAGTGAAGTTTAATTAGCACTTCTCTGATAATGCATTTTGACTGTTGCAGTGTCACACAACACAGATCAATAACATGTAAACATGTCAGAAGTGTGGATGCACTTCACCATTACCAAACATGTATATATGTAAAATATAAAAATATTGAGAGGTAACCTGTCGCTGAAAACCTCTACAATGACTAGTTTAATTTATAACCCAAAATTACAAACTGAAACTTTTGGTTGTTGGGTAAATTAAAACTCACGTTTTTGGTAAAAAAAAAACCCATCAGTACCAGCTGTACCATACAAATAAATAGTTAGATTAAAAAATTAGATTATGTCTCTCACAGTGGACGTGCAACTACGATGACAATTTCAGACCCCTCCATGATTTCTAAGTGGGAGAACTTGCAAAATATATATGTATGTATGTATGTATGTATGTATGTATGTATGTATGTATGTATGTATGTATGTATGTATGTATGTATGTATGTATGTATGTATGTATGTATGTATGTATGTATGTATGTATGTATGTATGTATGTATGTATGTATGTATGTATGTATGTATGTATGTATATATATATATATATATATATATATATATATATATATATATATATATATATATACACATACATACACACACATATATACATATATACACATACATATATATTTTGGTGCATCAATATGCAAATGAGGAGCATAAAGATTGAGAAATCACGTTTGTTTTCCAAAGAATGTAGTAAGTCTTGGTTTGTAACGACGTGAATTAAATGACAGAATTTTAATTTTTGGGTCAACTATCCCATAAGTTCAAGCATGAATGCAAAGACAAAATAAAATTATGTACTTTTGTGGACTTTACGTCAGGGCTTTCATGGTGTCCCTGCTGCATGACATCATTTACGATCATCTTTGCAATCTTCCATGCCATCTCTTCTTGTGCCTGAAACCAAAAACAAAGTCAGTATATCATGAAGCATAACAAGCATAAATCAATTACCACTGATTAAAAAGATGGCACATGTAATAGGAATGCAATAAGCAGGTGCACACCTCGTCTGAGTTTCCTTGCACCCATTTCTTCATTGCTTGAGAAAACATGGAACCTGTCAGAAAGGAAACAGTGAGAGTGAGTGAGTGAGCTGGACAGAGCAGTGAATCCTGCTTTCCACCGCTCTTCACCACAATCACCCCACATCACCGACTACTTATAGCCATGGCAACACTCTCCACACAAGAGCACTTCAGCATGTCATAACTAAGAGCCAACTCACAATACACAACATGTGCAATTGTGTTTAAGTGAGAGAGAGAGGAGACAAATCAAATGTGTGTGTGTTTGTGTGTCCTACCCTTGGACTTCTTCACATCTGGTTCTGGCTCGGCCTCTCTGATGAACTGGCCCAGCTCATTCACCTTTCCAAAGGTCATTCTTCTGAGATGAAAGCGAGACACAATGAATCTGGATCTGAATGTTTTGTGTATATTACCAGGCCTCAACAATAAGGATCTTTTTTCTGCTGGCTCAATCGGACCACGAAAAAAATGGTACATTTTATTTTTAGCTAACATTTTATGTTTACATATTTTTTTTTTTCCCATCTACGTCAGCCTGAAATTATTTTATTTTTGTTATTAAAAATAAGAGCAAAGAAGCAAATAATTCAAACAATAGGAATTAACAACAGAACAAAGAAACAAATTAAACTACGATGTACAGTAGGTTACATGTAAGAAATACTGCAGAAATTGAAAAATCAAATGTAAAAATAAAACACTGCATAGTCTTCTCTATACATATTAAATATAAACCGATTCTTTTTAAAGACACAAAGGTTATTCAGAGCATTGAGTGATGTTCTGTCTTGTTTGATTAACATTTACTGAAACAGACGGAAGGTATATTTGTCTACTGTCACTTTAAGTCTGAATGCATGGACCAAATGTACGTTTTTGGACTTGTCAACTGTTAACATTCACGTACGACATAACTGACTGTGTTTATGAGAATACTCCACACGATGGACATTTTTACATAATTGTGTGTGTGTATTTGACCATTTAAGTGCAATAAGCCACAAAAGAGAACTGAATTCGGGATCGCATGCTATTCACGGCTTCTCTAACGATAAACACTTTATACCCTAGCCGCATTATATATCCTCATACCGCCCAGCGCTAAAGGAAGTATGGGGGTTTCAAACCCAGACTCACCCAGCATACGGTCTCTGGTAGAGAGACTCAGGGTCCAGACTGGCGATGTCCACCGTTATCGCCTCATCGAAGTTCTTCAGGATCTTGATTGCTGCTTTTTTAGTACCTTGCTGCAACCAGAAGTGAAAACATTTTGGGATATCAGGACAAAGTTACTCATACTTGCAGCCATATTCCTGAAGAATCATTGTATTGTTATAAATTTAAAAAAAGAGCCATATGGCCTTTTGTGCCGCCATCGAACCAGTGAATCACCTGGGCTTGTGACCCTTCCGTGACGCCTGAGTTGCGGTCGACTTCCTGGGTCCAGCCCTGGTTCAGAGTGTTGGCATTTCCTCCAATGTACTCGTCCACCCGTACAGAGTTAATAAGGTCACTCAAATACTTGTAGTAAAGGTTGCTTGACAGGAAGCCTGGCATGTAAACCTGAGGTTGAGAAAACAAGAAAACTTCAGTAGGAATTTTCTTCGCAACACAAACCTACCATCTTTATCATCCCTTGCACACATTTACATAAAAGTGTTGGTGACGTAACCCACCTTCTCCATGGTGGTCCAGGCCTGTCTTAGTGGAGTGTTGAAGCAGTCTGGGAGAGGTCCGCCTTCTCGACAGATATTGGATTCGATCTCCATCCGTACTGAGTCACCAAAACCCAATGGATTTGTGGCTTGGAGTGAAAAATACCTAAGGAGAGCATATGAACTGTCATGTCATCTGTCTACCTAACTATACCTAACCTAGAGTAATCGTTATGCTGTCGAGCATCAAACCAGCATATCAGAATGATTTCTGAAGGATCGTGTGACACTGAAGACTGGATTAATGATGCTGAAAATTCAGCTTTGCATCACAGGAAAAAATTACATTTAGAAAAATTATATTAAAATAAAAAACAGTTATATTAAATTGTAATAATATTTCACAATATTACTGTTTTTATTGTATTTTTGATCACAACAATGTAGTCCTGGTGAGCAGAAGAGACTTCTTTAAAAAAAAAAAAAAGTTAAAAAAATATTACCAACACAAACATTTGAATGGTAGTGGTAAAAAATAAAAATAAAAAATAAAAACACGCAGGACAGCGTGGAACAGACCAGAACAAAATGAGGGGGTAATTTTCATGCATTATAGTTTAGACATTGAGAATACTTTAAATTTTGTATTTATCTCCAACAAGTTTAAAAACAAGTTTTACTTTTTAAGTGGAATTGAAATGCTCTTTTTCAAAATCAATGAAAGAAAACAAAATGGCTAAAACCTAAATTTTGAGAAGTTGTCCAAATTCATCCTAACTATCGTACCACCAATTAAAAAAAAAAAAAAAAGGTTAAAAAAAATCGTACAAAATAATTTGATAGATATCGTACAGATAATTTGATGACTAGTCGGTTAGTTGACCATCCTGATCCATCTCTAGTACTAGACAGAAATAATGTGCCAAAATAGGACATACTTGTCATAAAGGATCATGGCATCATTCTGGGCTTCCTGTCCGTCATACTGGCCTTTCTTGGCAGCCAACTGATCTTGAAAGTTTTCTGCAGCCAGCCAGAACTGCAGCACATTCATTGCATCCTCCTTCTCCATGTACTATTTTGACACACAAACGCGCACACACTTTGAATTAGGTTTCAATCCCACTTTATAATCCCTTGGCACTTTAAATGTACTTGGATCAGAAATCCATCAAGTTTTACGCACACTTGCACTTTTGGGGAATTCTGCCTTTTTGAAACAGGTTTTGAGCAGATTGTCGAGCTCAGCATATTTCCTGTGCTTATACAGCTCTATGCATAAATTCAACTTGAAAGTGTGTTCTAACAGGACACCTAACATCTGGACTCATGAAACACTTAAATCCAATTTTAAAGCACATTTAAAAGTACAGCACATTATATATAATTCAACATCTATATATATATATAAAATGCATATATAAATGAAAAACAGGAATATTGGGGTTTTTAAGTGTAAAATTCCTTTAAACATGCTCAGAGGTAGATGCCTGTTGGTCAGTCATGAATAAGCATCCTCACCTCAGAGAAGTAGAAGAGGGCTGACTCGCAGAAAAGGATGTCCGCCAGGAACACAGAGCCACTGGTCAGCACCTCGATCTGGTACTTACAGAAATAATGGCTGCGCAAGAACTCGCTAAAGTGCCTGTGAAACAGATGCCAGAACATGTCCATGTAAATACTGAAAGAAAAGCGACTGCATAAATACATTTCAAAGAAATAGAGAGCAAAGAGAGTCACATCATTCATTAAGATAAGGCCTGTCAATTTAATATGTCAATTTTGTATGATTAATTATAAAACAGTAACAAAAAAAAAAAATGGAATACATTAACATAAAAAATTAAGGCAAAATAACAATTCATACCCCCCGTCCTGTAAATAAATTTCATTAGAAGCAATTAAAGTAGCACCTCCATGGAGGCAGCACAGCCCCAGATCTACACCTAGCAAAAGCAGTTTGTGTTCAAAAACAGCTAGGAGGAGAACAAAGGATTGGAGCAAAATATATTTCAATCATCACAAATCTCTGAATAGTTTTAGCATGCTAATGGATATGACAATGTTAAAGGTAGGGTAGGCAATTTCGGAGAGGCTAGCAATAGCAAGCTAGCTTTACAAGCATGAAATCCCACCCTCCCTTCAGAGAGTTTCCAAAGCTACGCTAGAGTTCTCAACGGGCCTGAAAATTACAACCCGACCCGACCCGACCCGGCCCGGCCCGTGGCTTTTAAAGCCCGGACCCAATGTAACCCGACACATCACAATACATTTTTTTTTTCTCTCATACACGTATTATCATGACCAGCAGACGGGAATTCAAATCAACCTTTAATGTTCACGCCTTTTAACAATACAAACAATACAAACAACTTTCCAGACCTCTGATTTTTCCACTCCTGTAGTAGCGACGGTGAATTCACCTGCGGCAAGTTTACTTTTCACCAACTCCATCTTCTTCTCCAGGCTAAAGGCGTGCACGCAGCGGCGTCACGGCGTCCGAACCCGGCCCGAACTCGCGGGTCCCGTCGGGCCGACCCGACCCGTTGAGAACTCTAAGCTACGCCTTCTTCAAAACACAAGAACGCACACGGCAGAGTCTGCAAAGCCTCGATTCGGCATTATATTACCTCATGTCTTAAGCACATATTACAATAATAATGAATGTAAACACCTTAGCTCTAACTTGTACCATCTGACTGCTGCAGATTAATTTCGTGTGCTGCCATAGAAATGCAGCAGCTCCAAGTACGGGTTGCCATCTTCTAATTACGGCATGATGTGAACACAGCATAAGCTTGTTGTTTTGGTTCAGGAGGAACTGTAAAAGGCGGTTGCTGTTTGTTTGTGAATAAAGCTTCAACACCGGACGTTTCCAAACAGCACAGCAGTAATGACCCGTGTTTCCCCTACAATGTATTCAGCAGCGGCGTAGCAAAATATTCACATGATCAGTAGGCCTAATATCACGACATTCACTTACACACCTAAAAACACTGAAACATGGCGACCGGCGGCGCTACTAATGTGGTGGCTCTGAATCCACTTGTTGACAAGAAAGGAGGAAAGAGCCACATATGGAAATATTTTCGATTAGGCTAATGTCAGCATTAATGGCCCCCCCACAATAGCATTCAATTACCAAAGAGCCTTAGAGATCTATGAAAAGCCCAGAAAAAAGAAATAATCATGAAAAAGCATGAATAATCCTGTCTAAAATTATAAAATGAAAATTATAAAATGAAGGTCCATTTCTATCCACAAAACTTGCCAGAAGTCATGGTTAAAGGGGTTATTTAAAAAAAATTCCTTCCAGAGGTGCGTGCAGAAACAAGCGATAGCATATGTAAGCAGATGCATATGTAAAATAATGCGATCATCAACATTAAACAGCATATAAATCAAAACTGCCTAATGTTAACGAATGTAAACTCGACCCAGGACCCATGAAGCTATATTAAAACTGATTCTGTTGTTTTTTTTAAAGCAGAGTGCCTGTTTTACTTTTGATTTATTGCATGTTCAGATATTCATACAACAAAATATTCTGGGGGAAATGATAAAAAATGCTGGCGCTGGCTGGCAACTTTTTTCAAAAACACTGGCAGGAAAATAGTTAAAAAATACTTAATGCTCATGAACGGCCAAAGACGTCAGTCTGCATGCTTACACAGTCTGCCTCTTGAGAACATTGCATGTAAAGAATAAAAACTGATAAATGTACACTTCTATAGATACAAGAGCAATAACAGTCAAGGACAGAAAACAGAGTGAAATTACTTACTGTTGGTCAATGATGGAGAAAACAACAGATTGTGCAATGACAAAGCAGTTTGGGTCCACCTGTCCGTCCTCTCCACAGATTTTCGCTGGAAAAAGTAAAAAAAAAAATTAAATCTACACCATCTTAACAGAAACCCTTATTAAAATTAAGTCCATTCCAGCTAATCAAGGACAGTGATTTTGAGGAAATGCATAAAAATACACTTAAATTAAAATAAGGTATGTAATGACAAGCATCCAGAGGATGAATCCATAAAACCAGGCACTAATTTACTAATCACACAGTATCTCTTTTAAATATATATTTTTGTTCAAACACAGAAAAAAAACATTGGAGTACTTCTTAAGCAGTCATTAAACACAGAGGTCATTTGTGATGAGGAATTCTCTTACCCACGATGTCGTTGCGTATCTGTTCGGTGATGGGAATAGGCCTAGCAGCATCTGGAGATATGTACTTGGTGAAAATGTTAACAGCATCCCTCTCTATACCTACAAACAAAAAATATGTGGAAATTGAGAAGGGATAGAAAGGAAAAGATAAAAGACATTTCAGAATCAATCTACCTTTATATTCAACATCCCTATTCACAGAACTGTAATAATTCACATTTCAACCATGGCTATTTATCAAAGCCTCATGTGCGCTTTAGTGTCACTATTAATCAAACAAATGTCTAGTGCAGTTAGAGCAAAGGCCTAGGGACAAATCGTACGTCTACACCTTGTTAAACATTAATATCAAACTCAAATACAGGATCTGCACGTTTCATACTGAAGACCGTGTTAGAGACACCAGAAAACTAAATCTTTTACAGAAGTATATGTTCATGTATCACTGTAAAAAATTATTTTCATGATTTGTTATCACAACTTTTTATCTTTTGCCAAATCAACTTAGATAATGAATGTGGTTCAGATAACATAATATTTTGAGTGTATGTTAATTAAACCAATCTCCATTGTATTAACTCAAATTTTTTATTTCAACGTACTAAAAATTAAGGCAACCAGGTATTAACTTACTTTTTACGTTAAACCAACAATATCTTTTTACAGTGATATATATATATATATATATATATATATATATAAATATACAAGTTTACATCTACACATATATGCGCACACACATACATACATATTAAGATTTAAGGTTGCCGATCGGCCATGAAAAGTAAGATTCTGTGTTTAAAGGCCATGTTGAAAGTGTTTGGGTTTAATGGTTGTCTGTCTGATGACAAAACTCATCAGAGCATGTTTAAATGTTGAAGCTCTTTTCATAAAATCCATATGAGCCGTTCAGAAAATCCAGATCCAGCCTTATAAAATGTAATGAAGTGGACAAAGACGTGTTCCCTTTTAAGACACTGAATACTCTCGATGCAGAAGCCACGGGCTGATAGGATCTGACTCCCCTTCTAAGCTGATTTGATGTCTTTCGGCTCAACTGACTTTTTCCATTCACCGATTTTACAGCTTGGAGTTTCTTTGTATTAGCCATAAATGAATACTCAGCTCCTGACTTCTGTTCATTGTAGTCCACTGCCAAGATGCTAAATGGGATCATTTACCAAGCCTGCTCAATAAAACCAATGCCGCATGGATATTAAAAGTCATCGTCTGATACGAAAGGAATATGTTGTAATGGTAAAAAGCCACTAACCATGAAAAACTCATTGTAGTTAAGCACATGCTCTGGAATGCTCAGTTTAAACGAAAGTTTAGGGTGCAGTTTTTGCATAATTACTAATGAATACTGCAAACCCTGCAGTTTTAATTTTTTCTTTTTTTTTCTTTTATTTACTAATGAGGTAATTTAGATCCTCTACTGATCAAACATCAAATTTGCAGGTCAGAGTTCAAAAACACACACAAAAGAAATTTTGGTACTGATATATCAGGCATGCGGCATGCCTCTACTGTTTCTAAAGCATAACAATGACATTTAGGCTAAACATCATGTGTTAACATGAAGCTAAAAATCTACTTGCTTGTGATAAAAATCTACTTGCTTGTGATAAAAATCTACTTGCTTGGGCAGAGTTTTATCTTTTAACTAGTTTCACACTAAGTTTTGCTTTTGTGTCCATGTCAGGATACCAGGAAGGGATGTGACATAACTACCTGGAAAGGAATTATGATAATAAAAAATATCCAGAGGTTCACCTAAAGGACCATTTAGACAATATGCATCTCCAGTAATAAACATTTAAAAGTGCTTTAACAAAAATACAAGCTTCAGATTACTGCTTCACATTGCAAATGCAATATTGCAAAAACAAAATTGAGGGAAGGGTTTGATTACTGTATGTGGTAATTAATAGCATACCACAGAACATTCTACTCCAACACCGATAACTATAAAGATAACTATAACTATATTAGGCGTCCACACACCAATGCACAGTATTGTTCTGTTTATTCTAAGCACATGCTACAGTTTTGACTGCTGTTTTAAAGTCGACATGAAATCAAAATGGACCCTATTTACTTTGTTAGTGCATATTACTAATCTTGTGGTGAACAATTAATCCGTGCAAGTTAATACACAGAAAAAAATTGTTAGCCATGGTAATCTTTAATCAAAATCTGAAAAGTTACTTCGGTCTGGAATGGCGTTCCCTTTCTGATGACGTCAGCTTGACGGCTTGGGTTGAAAACGCTTAACCACTCCCCTGAAACCGTTAGTCTGCTATGAGCGAGACATGGAGAGGAGGAGCGCTAGAGTAAAACCCTGCCCTCTGTTTAATATTCCATTTCACTTGGAAATACGTCACAACACTGGAGAAAAGTCGTTTGAAACTGCCAGTTCATGCGGACTTAAAATGCTCGAGCTCTTTTATCGTTCATGAGCTGGGGAAAAAAAACGTTCTGAGAGTGATTCCAATGATATAGTTTGTCTGTGTCATTATCGTTACAGTTGTGGTGTGGACTCTGCTATTATTTTATATTTAGAACTATTTTTAGAATCTTTAGTCATCAGTTATAGTTATCGTCTATAGCTGGAGGGATTCAGTGTAGGAATGATGTCGAAACAAACAGCTAAAACACTAGAAATACAATAAGATTACATTGTAATTGTTACATCGGTACTCACTTTTCATAAGTTTCTCAGAAAGCTCACGGAGGCCACCAGGAGACTGGCCTTTAACTGGAGTGCCTGTCCTGGAGGAGGGCTGTCTGGTGGGCGTTTCTGATCTTACGGTGGGCTGCAGGTGGGGTGTGCCAGGCCGGGCCGCCCCCTCTGAGCTAACAGAGTTCCGGTTGCCAATCAGAGCCCCGGTATAAGAGTTAGTGTCCTGAGGGCTGGGGGTGTGAGGTCTGGAGGATGTCCGTGAGGAGAAGGGGTCCTCTTCATCTCCCTCGTCCAGAGCTGAGGGCCTGCTGGGGTCGCCTGGGGATTCTGGGGAGTCGGGAGATCCCAGAGCAGTCGCCGGCTCGGCCAAGGTGCTTTGTTTGACTGAGTTGAGGCTGTGTGCTCTGACCCTCGACCAGCTAGTGGACCGAAAGCTCTCAGCCTCAAGCCAGAAGCGGACCAGGTGATCAGCTGAGCGAGTCTCCATAAACTGTATGAAGTATGGCATGGCCACATTATCTCGCAGGATCTGGTCTACGGTTTTAGAAAGCCGAGAGCGAGTCTCTTGAAGATGGTAATTGACACTGGAACGACCTGAAAAGCAAAAACACTTTTTAAACCCCAGTGCTACAAACCATGTTTCTTAAATCGAGAGATAACATACATAAAGGGGCTATATGTAAGAATTTTAATGAAAGCCTGTAGACTGATTTTTATGTGAAGGATTGGGGTCGTAAGTGGGGTGACCACCTGTTTATTGTTCTGTTGCAGGACAGTAGATGTCATTAATTTCTTATTAATTATTTCTTTCACAGCTTTGTTAATTGTGACCGGCTTTGTGACTGGCACTCAATTTGCGCAGGTTCGAGTCATACAATGTAGCCCATTTACTCTACAAAACTTTTTTAGTCTGCTAAATATATTAAACTGAGCAACAGGCTAGTAGGTAAAACTTACATTTTAGACTTTCCTTAAAGGGGTCATCAGATGCAAAATTCACTTTTATATGGTGAGTGTCTTTGCAGTGTGGACACAATCACCATACAATGAAAAAAATACATTCACTCCTTTTTTAATCTTCAAAAAGCCTAAACACTCCCAATAATCAAGCCGATTGGATTATCTGAGCAATATGATGTCATATTGCTCATGCTCCGCCCACGACCACTGACGGACTGTCCCGTATTAGCATATTTCCGCTCTCAGCCATTTGTATACTGTCTGCCAAGGCAGCACTTTACGTGTCTTGTGTCGACACCCCCCATGGAAGAGAGGGGTGGGGTGAGCAGTTGCTCATCATTTAAAGAGACAACATTAAGAGACTGTGAACAGAGCGGTTTTTGAGGAGGTAAAAAGGGTGGTTTTACATAACCATTGAGGAACTTTAACCAAAGAATATTACAAACTTTACATGAAGACCCAAGAGAATCATACCAACTTGTGGAAAATAGGCATCCGATGACCCCTTTAACGGAGTTTTAACGGATTCAGTGCATCTCGAACTTGTATTTTTTGTTGGATCTGGCAGGTTTGATCAGGATGTTCTTATCCAGTATGTGTCTAGATAAAGTTGTGGCTGGTGTAGCTGTAATTCACGAGTTTCAATGAGGTCCACACTGATTACTTTGCTCCATCCAATCATCAACAGCTGAAAAATAGCTCTCTACGAATGCGCTGATTGGTAATTTTCACGCTCTAGCCAGAACATGACGGCTGCATAAATGAATTTTTAAATGCCAAATCGCATTTTTAGTATTTATTACATTTCTTATTGTAATATTATTATTTCAGGGAAGAAGAAAAAAAGCATAGTTTAAATGTGTGACACGACACAAAGCTCCCAATTTCGTGACTGTTCCGCATTCTAGTCATAAGATCCAGGCTGTAGTTCACTTAACGGCCACCGGTGTTGCTAATAACTAGTGTTTCTGAATTTCACATATAACCCCTTTAAAAATCCAACACGTTCTCACTCTCAACTCGTCACATTATAGCTGTGTCCCAATTCAGAGGCTGTATCCTTCGAAGGCCTCGAAATTTGGACCAGGCGTTGATAAACAGTCTAGCTTACAGAGGATTGTTCTTGTCACCTATAGCAACTGTGACAGCTGCCGTTGACGAGTGTTTGTACTGGACTTTTTTGAAAGTTACATTACAATGCCTGAAAACAAAAACAGGGTTCACAACCTGTCTAAATATGTTTGCCTTGGACCAATTCTGTACATTATAAAGAGTAGAAACTATATAAAATCGCAAGTCAACATTTGAACTGCTTTATATGTTTTTTTTATTTTTACATTTGCATCATTAGATATCTGAGTAAGTTGAAACCCAATACTTGCATTTAAAAGTGTTATCTGGCAAGTTCTCTCAAAAAAGTAAAGGGTAGGCTAGGCCGTGACGGATCCATCACTTGTATCCTTAATTGCCAAGGGTCAAATAACGCATTGAGGCTGCATTTGAAACAGCATTCAAAATAAAATTATTACAAACATCTCGTGTTGCAATCAAAGTCTTCTAAAACCATCCGATATCTTTATATGAAGAAAATGGGGGGATATATGGGGGGATTGCATATCTGTATATATATATATATGTAAGAGTTTGTGTATGTGTAGGCCTGGAGAGTCGCTACGCCTGGCATCATAATCTAGGTGCCTCAGTAATGGCAAATAATGTAATGGCAGTAATGGCAAATAATGGCAAAACTATACCCCCGTCCCCAATATATATATAATTTCATTGTGATGATAAAACTTGCTTGCCCATCACGTCTGTGTATGACGCCGAAAGCAATGGAGAACCCAGCACATTGAAAAATGACGCTAAAGGGGTAGTTACCCTGTGTGTTAAAAAGTAAAACCGAGGAGTCCTGACACAGCTTGAATATGTCACGAGTGAGAATGTGTTGTTAAAAACGAGGGTTTGGACAGGTAATACCATTTGTGCTGTTAGAAATGTGATCAAACTTCAACCTACTTATAAAGTGAAGAGAGGAAAAACTGAACAAAACAAAACAAATAATAACCAATAAATAAATAAATAAAATAAAATAAACATTAATAAAAAATAAATAATCAATATAAAAATAACCAATAACTAACCCAAAAAACACACACAAAATGACCACAACACTAAACAACAAAACAATAAAACCAAAACCCAATAAAAGGAATAAACAAAACACAATAAACAATAACAAAAACAAACAAAACATATAGCAATAAAAACTTGACTAAAAAAATAATATATATATAAGAATAATTAAATTAAGCAATGATTGCCTGTCCAATAGTCCCCAATAGGATCCCAGGGCGATGCATTGATAATAGGACTGTACAATATTGAAAAAAACACTTAGTATTAGATGTTTGTTCAAAAACCCTAAAGTATGAACAACAGTAATGATGCCTACAGCAAACACCTGTAATGCCTCCAACTCAAACCCATGGGATCTCCAGATCACACCCAGCCATCTATTACTTCTTATACAGCAGCGGCACAGGCTTTGTTCCATAAATAAACACATACACAAAACAAATCTTATAATAGAGCAGTGACCTCCTTTGAATGCTTTGAAAAGTCCACACCTTCCTGTTTCAACACCACAGGACACCAGAAGATGGTTGAGATGTGAACTCAGGAATCTACAAAATGATTCCAGTATCAGAACGCAAAGAACGGTACTTGAGCCGGAAAAATACCAGCCCTCTTTGTGTGGGAGAAAACACGTAAAGATTTGACGTTAGAAGCATTGTCTTTACCAAGTCACCTTGCAACACTGGTTTGGCAACCAAAGACTAAAAACGCTACAGTAAAAACCTGACAAACTGATCTAATGGGACATTTTACAGTAAAATACTGCTCCATGTACAGTTTTTGGAGGTGAAAAAGAACATCTTATAAATGTTCTTAAGTCATCTTATAAATTACAGTAAAAAAAAAAAAAACATTTTATGGATTTCATTTAAATAACTGTTTCTGCTTAGTTTTTTCTTGTCAGTTATGTACATTAGGGTTACATTGTATGTGGTTAAATTAATGTTTATTGCATTATTTTAGTGTTGTGTGTTAATACCATAATGGGTTTTGTATTTGCGTGTATGACACTGTGTGCACCTTCTAAATATTAGCATTTACCTCAGTTTGTGGAAAAGCTACTTATGATGATTATTGTTTTTCTCATTACCACCTGTGGTGATCTTAAGGTGGTTGTCAGTATATTGTAGGGCTGACTTCTAATAGTCGAGGATTCGACGATTCGATTCGGAGAGGTCTGATTCGACTATGAACCTCATAGTCGAATACATGGGCATCAGTTTGGTTTGAAATGTGCTGGGGACAGAGACGCATTCGCATTTTCAGAAGGGCTGGGTACCATTTTTATTTTATTTTTTCGCTTTCGCGCAGGTCATGTTTTGAAAGACGATGTCCTGTAGCTTACTAATGTAAATAAATAAAAATGTATTCAAAAATCTGCTTCACATTTTCAGCAGGGCTGCGGAGCGGCTGTGAGTTGACTCCACACGGTTCTCATGTGCGTTAAAAAGCTGACTCCACACGGTTCTCATGTGCTTACGTTGTTTAATGTACCTAAACAACGATTACCAAATTTCCCTCTCATATTGCTCCTCATAACCACTGAAAATGGTCAAAAAAATCGAACCCAGAGTCCAATTATTATGGACGTTATCTGATATTAAGCGTTTCTGCTTCACATTTTCAGCAGGGCAGCGGAGCGGCTGTGAGTTGACTCCACGCGGTTCTCATGGGCGTGAAAAAGCTTTACGTGGTTTAATGTACCTAAACAACCATCACCAAATTTCTCTCTCATATTGCTCCTCATGTTTATGAAATGTTATGATATATGTGTGATATATATGTGTTTTTAGCTCTTTTGTTTGAAATGGAAAAAAATCTAGCTGCTATCTAAAAAAAAAAAAGAAAAAGAAAAAAAGGTTCGACTATCAGTCGACTACGGCAAAATCTAACGAATCAGATTCGACTATGAAAATCCTTAGTCGAAAACAGCCCTAGTATATTGTATAAGTAAAAAACAGAATTTAGTAATTTGGTCTATTAACATTATTTCTGTTAATTAAATATATGGTTTGTTACTGTAAATTTAAGTTCAATCTGCAAAATTAAAAATGTTGCTACACTTTGTTTTTACAACAATTGTTTATATCCATGCTCTGAGATGGCCAAGGACATTTTAAATTCTATTATTTAAAAGTTGATATGAAAACTGCCCTATGTTCAATTACATTTTTTGCTAAACTCAGTTTATTTGAGTGTTATTAAATACATTTAATTAATTTAATTGATTATTAAAATCAACTTTAATTCCATTTTCCAAAAATTAAAATTTTCATGAATTTTGAAAATTAATTAAATTAATTAGAAAGTGTAATATTAATACAATTAAACAAAATATATATCTTTTTTTAAATACATTTTAAAGTCACTTTTGGTTTCGGTTTTCGGCCAAGTGCATCTTGAATTTTCGGTTTCGTTATTCATTTTCGAATATTCATTTCGGTGCAGTTAACGTGGATTAAAAAGAAAAAAGAAAATATTAGCACATACGCATTTAATATTTACAGGTTTAGTCTTTCTCTTCCTGGAAAACAGAGCAAAAATAATGATGAGGTATAATAATAGTATTAACTAGGTGGTTATATAACAGTTGTGACAGGCCTATTGTGAAAAGAAGAACTTGGAGAAACAGATAAACAGACACGGACGTATTCACAGTACCCGTTTAAAGTGGAGGAGTTTGTCTGAACAGGTTTCCACCAATCACAGAGCTATAAAAAGGTTAAGAGATTACGGCACTCCACATAAAATCCATGCAGCCAGTGCGCAGCAAAAGCCATTTCTAACACTCCAGAAAGCGTCACTAAATCCTCCAACTAATGTGAGAATTCCTGTTCCCTCGACCGCTGACACACACCAGATTTCATTTAAAATGCTCAGCACAAATGCGTGTTTCGTTGTCCTGACTGTTTTATGCTTTTGTGTTTGTTAATATAACTTCAAAACTTTAAATAAAATAAAAAATAAAATGCTCAGCACAAAACAGTAAGTCTTAAAACAAATGTTGCTTGCAAGCCTTGTTCAAGTAAAGAAAAGTAGAGCAGCTTTGAGATCAAATGGTTTAGAGTAAGAGCTTTCACACCGGGTAGTTATAGTAACTAGCCACCAGGGCGGATCCCCGAGAACTAAATGTTCACCTAGGGCTATTTCCTGGTTGCATTCGCACCGCCAGAAGGAACTCACCGACAGCGACGTCATTTAAGCGCAACATTCAACAACATGGAATGGATGACGGCGTGATCGGAGCTGTGTTTTTGTTATGTCGGAGATGGCAGACAAAGGCGATAGGTAAATGTTGTTAATATTAGCCTCAGTATGTTCATGTCTTAAATGTGTGCGTTTACACTTTTTTTTTTTTTTTAAAGGCGGGTGCGGTTTCGTATGGCATGCGTTCGACCAATCAACGTACACTTACATCACTAGTAGTTCCTATTGTGCTGGTAATTTAGTTCCCCAAAAGGCGTTCCTAGAACTAAATTCGTTCCCAGTTCCTGCGGTGTGAACACGCCAAAAAGTGGATACTTCTGCCATTACTTTTAGGAACTATCAAAAGATTCCTCTGGCTGGAAAGCCTCTAATGAAAGTTCAGACTCAATCTCTCATTAAATATTGTAACATTAAAGTTACAATATTTGATGAAAAAAATAAAATCATTCAACACAAAAGTTATGGACATTGTCACTCTCCTTAAATTTCACAGTGTCTTCACTGCAAATTTACCAATGCGGTATCTTTTATTATAATAATTTTTTACATATCTCATTTGGTCCATTTGTACAAGTTCATCTTTGTCCATAATGTCCCAAAAATCTGTTTTGACCTCCCTTGCCTGTGCTTAGTGTTGTGGTTAACTGCAAACTTGAATTTAACCGAAGAAGTTTTTTGTTGTTGTTGGTTTTTTATTTATTTTTTATGTGTGTGTAGTTGCGTTTGGTCCTGTCCTGTGATTGTACTGTTTATTTGTCTGTAAAATTGAAAATACTACAATAAATATATCATATTTTTTTTTTAAGTTTTTCTGGACACAGAATCAGCATTTCATTTTGAATCAGTATTGAATGGCACGTATAATTCATGGCTGGTGTACCTAAGTCTCCGAAGTGTACTGCCTCCATGTGGCTAGGCTGTTTTTTGAGGATAGCAGTGCGGCCACGAGCAAACGAGTCCATGTTGGCTGAGATAGCATTGATGGCCACATGACTGGGTCCCGCCGCCTCCAGGATAGCATGATGGTTACGCCCGCTGAGGGAGGGGGAGTGGGGCGACACTGGGGCAGGAGACAAGCACACAGAGAAGGAACATTCATACACAATAGAATTCTGCATTTGACTCCAGTTCCAATCTACAATCCTTCACTGCTAATCTTGGTCAGAAATGCTTACCACACGCTGATAAACCTCTACATGTCCTCCCCTGGCTAGTTATTCATTTAAGTCTATAAAACCTGCAAAGCTTTTGAGTGTTACAACCCTAGAAATTTTATAGAGCGCATAAAGCGGTTATATATAAAAATTCTATAATTTGAATCAAACTGAGTTAGCAGAATTTCTTTACATTTACGTGCAGAATGTTGAGAATGTGATTGTTTAGGACACATTGTTCATTTTTCCAAATAAACTCTACAAATTGTTACACCAACCCTGCTCACTTTCCCTATTTGTTTCTTGTTGAGCGGCCAATGGCTCGCAATAATATTGTTCTATATCACACTTAGCAGAGACTTTTTAAAATCTCGAATCAAAAATTATTTAAGTTTTAGGGACAATTCACACAGAATACGTTTTATGATAAAAAGAAAAGAAAAAGAAAACACCTCAAGGTCTACAGATGGATGATTTTTTTAAAGTTGAACTTTTAACATGAGTGTCAAGTTTTTAGAACGTTATGTCATATAAAATCTGAATTGGGAGGAATAGACTTGCAAGTTTGTACCTCACACTTTTTTCTATGTAATAGAAATAGGATATAAACTCGCAATTTGGACTCACATTTGTAAGTTTATATCTCACAATTCTAAGAAAAAAAATGTACACAATTCCCTGTCATTTTCTTGCACTTCCGAGTTTATATCTTACAATTCTGAGAAATAATGTAGGAATTTGGAAATATATTCACAATTGCGTGAAAAAAAGTTAAAATTGTGAGTTGAAATCTTGCAATTCCGACTATTTCCCGCAACTCCCAAGTTTATAACTTGCAATTACGAGTTATAAAGCCAGAGATACAAGATATAAACTCGCATTTGAGAGAAAAAGGTCAGAATTGTGAGATAAAGAGTAACAATAACCTTTTTTATTCAATGGCAGAAACAAGTTTCCGTTAAACGCAGCTTGCAAGCACAATGCAAAACAGGCCTGAGAAAAGGCCCGCTCACAAGGACGTTAACTATTAAGATAAAGTACTAAAAATCATTCTAAATATAAAAGAATAGCAGAGTCCACACCACAACTAGAATAATAATGGCACCGAGAAACTATCATTGGAATCACTTCTGAACTTTTTTCCATCTGATGAATGATTAAAAAAAAGACAGCCAATCAGAATCCAGAATGATATCATCCGTTGGTGTGGATGCTAATATTGCCTAGTAATTATTATAGTTATCATTTCTTGGTGTGAACTGACCTTTAGTCCCTCACTTTTTTTTTTTTACACTATTATTTCCAGTCTGGGTCACATGCCAAGCAACTGAAACTACCAGTATAACTTGATACAAATTAACCTGGTCTATTGTTCTACATTCTAGCACAGCCCACCATAACATCACAAAAGTTACAACAAAGAAAAAGGACTATCACCCTCACCTTTGCTGGCTTTGGCATCTGCTGGTCTCTCGGGTTCCTTTCCTTTAGCTGTAAGATAAAGAACATAGGAAATATCATTTATAATTGATGGCATCTCTTCTTGTCCTAATGATTATCCAGCACAGCAGCCGTTTGGGAACCAGTCACAGACACCCATTATTTGAAGCAAAAAAAGGCTGTTGCACCAATCCACACATCACTTATTCTTGAGTTTTTCCACTGCATGTTTTCTGGATTATTTGCATGGGGTGAGGCCTTGCTGGAGGTTATCAACAAAACAAAACAAAACCCCAGTGGCAAACAAACAGACTAGCATCATGGAGCGCAAAACGACAAGCATTTCCAACATCCCGATCATTGTTGGCAGGAGTGCAAGCGAAGAGTGAGGATGACTTCATTTCTCTTTACAATGAGCAGCATTTTTATCATAATTCTCTGCTGTGCTCAAAAGATATATTAACTCACATATCTCTGATGGATAGGGATGGGAACCGAGAACCGGTTCTTCTTCAGAACCGGTGCCCAGTGAATCGATTCCTTGGAACCGTTAGTATGCCTGCTTAACGATTCCGCTTATCGGTTCCGCTCGTTCAAATGTGACACGACGTCACACACGTGCTGCGTTGTTTTGGTTCAGAACGTAGCAAACACTATGAGCAAACAAACATGGCATCGAGGCAGAAGCGCTCTGACCGCGTCCTAACTACATGCGACGCGACGGCGCGACACGCGATAAAAAGTATAATTTTCCATGTTAATCAAAGTTTAACCAGCCGCGACACGCGACGATTCTATTTGAAACGGATCCTATTTTACTGCGACGTCGCGCTGGAACAACAATCTCAAAGTGTGGCAATGATAATATCAGGTACTATTTTTGTGCTTTATTTAATGTTAAAAGCGTGTATAAAGTGACTGAATATCATTTAGTGCTCCCAGCTTTGTAGCTGTAAAAACAACAATGGATAAGTCACATCAGATCTTGAAATTAAACAAATGGAAACAAAAACGTTCAAAATGTGAAGAAAACCCGTGTATTATTTGACAAAGATTGTTTTAGTAACTCAATAGCCTAATCCAAATGAGCACTGTTAATATTCCAAAAGACACAAGCTCTTCCTAAACTGTTTTCAGTCTGTGTTTTTAGTTTTTATGGCACATAAATGGCAGTTTTATTTATTTTTTTGTCCGGACCAATGAATGTGAAAATTGTCAATTTCCTAATCCTAAGGCACTCTTCTTGATAATCTTTCAAGGCACACACTAGTGTGCCATGGCATACTGGTTGAGAAACACTGCCCTAGGCTATAGGTCCCTGGACTTTACTTTGAGAAGTAGCTCACCTACTTTTAGGTTTGTTCTGAGGTTGCTACACATAATTTGTGTATACTCTGTGCTGTGTCTTCTGATCAGATATTAAAGCGAGTTAATACAAACAAATTTGTACTTATTCCCTCACCCAATAAGAATCGATAAGAGAATCGATAAGGAATCGGATCGATAAGCAATATCGATAATGGAATCGGAATCGTTAAATTCTTATCAATTCCCATCCCTACTGATGGATAAAGAAAACAGAGTATAATGGCAAAACTGCATAACTGAGGACAAAGAGAAAAGGTTCCTGGTAAATAGGACATGGGCTAAGAGGGCATCCTTCCTTCCCTTGGGGCTCTGACTGTCACAGGATACATGTTTATGCTCTTTGTCATGCGAACAGGGATTCTGGGAAAGATTGTCACTTTATTTAGTGAAGATACAAAACTGCAGATTAATCTTATGGTTTATTATGTATTTACAACTAAAGACAGCAGCAGCATTTCCACTCGTTTTGGCCAATCCTTCTTCAAAGGACAGACGGATGAACAGCTGGTTCACTTGATTCGTTTGATCCGGACCAATAAAAAAAAAAAAATGATTCCAGGTCATTTTAGCAAGCTTTTTAAATTTGTAGCGTTCACACTGGCATTTTAATTTTACCGAACCTAAAGGCATAGGAAGGGATACGTTCACAATCTGATTGGTCGGCTTTTATTATGTCTATTTCGAGAACTTACCAAACATCCAAAACAATGCTGTGTTCTGGGTTAAATGCGCTCGTTATATGTGCGTAGCCTACATATGAGGGTATTTTGACCAGCTGAGAACATGAAGATCTTATAAAATGAGTAAAGGAGTCAAAACAGCATCAGGAAACCCTCCGTCACACACAAATGAAGATCTGCTGCGAGGAGACGCGGTTCTGATGCCTGTGCTGAACTGTGATGGGCAACATCGCGACTACGATGAGACATAAACAGGTTTGTTTTAATCTAACCAAACATGCCAAGTGTCAACACACCCATAGTCAACCAGGGGCCGGGGATGGGGCCCACTAGAGGGCCTCAGCAAATTTAAATATATTAACCCAATCTTAATTAAGAAGCTTAAAAAATAAATATATAGATAGATAGATAGATAGATAGATAGATGTACAACATTAAACTGACAGGTTTTTGAGTTTATTTATTTTTATCAGCTTAAAATGTAGGGCCGTCAAATATTTTCTGGGACAAAGGAGGCCTTTGAGTCATAAAGGTTGAGAACTACTGGACTAAATAGAATAGATACAACATTTCTATTTGACCTTTGACAATCTAGCTTGTTTATGCCATCAGATCAAAGATGTGAATGAAAGATAGGCCTAGCCTATTCCTTGTCAAAAACTTCAAATCAACTGAAATGGGATCAAGCAAGAATCTTTTTTTTTAAATTGTTTTTGCTTCTATTTATGTTTATTCAGGATATGATTCATAAAATTATGCTTGTTTCATTCATATTATGATATTCCAACATGAGGTTTTTCAGGCATGGCTATAGCCTGTCAGACGACTGACACTACACCATATGCGTGTTACTTCGAACATGTACAATCTATGTTTTTTTTGTTTTTTGTTTTTTTTTCAGGAATCAGCGTTATTTCAACTAAAACATGCGACTATAATTAACAAGTTTTCATTTGGTGATCTAAATATCAAAACGTACACTCGAATCGGGAATATCCAATCCCTCGATAGCTGTTTTACACGATGGGCAGAAGATATGCATATGCATAAAAGGGATTATACGGCCAACATAAAGAATAAAAGAATAAAAGAGTTTTGATGTCACATTCATGAGGACGTGAGCTCATCATCGGTCCAGAAAAGCCCAAACTGTCCATCATCATCGAGCGGAGCACTTCCTTACCTTTCCGCCTGAAGAACGACATGATGAATCTGAAGCTGTGAACACTCGCTCAGCTCAGAGACAACATCCCGACAGCTCCCGAGTCCCTTCATTCATAACTTTCTATCGCGCACAGCTTTCGCGTTGCTTTTCCACATCTGCGCTCACTGTCAAACCCGAAAAATTTCCAGTCCCTTCTTAGCTGGCCCGGTCGCCATATTGTCAATAAACGCCTCACTTCCGGAGTGTCTGCGGCACAGCGCTTCTGCTGGAATTATGGGAAAAGACCTGACAAATCAAAAGACTTAATTCCGATACAGGCCACATAAGATTCCTACGGTCTCGTTAAGAGAATACTATGTTACAAAATTAGACATGACTTGCTAGGTGACACTCACAACATTTGTGTCTCTGGCATCACTCAGTTGTTGTAGGAGGGACTTAAATTACCACACATCATCTATTGCAACTAAAAATTGTCTTCGGACATATTAAATTGATATTTTATTCAAAGAACTAATGCCTAGTATGAGGCATACATTTAGTGTATTCAACTACATAATGGTTTGTAGATTTATGTGCCTTGCCGAGTCTGGTTTCTCTCACGGTTATTTTCTCCTATCTGATGGAGTTTTGATCCTTGCCTGCTTTTAACAGTAGACTATGTATAGGGATGGTAGCCTATAGTGTAAACAAATAAAGTCATGATTATATAAAAATTGACTATTCTTATATTTTTAATAAAATATTGGATCATTTATTATAAATGTTTTTTTATTATTATTATTCATGTGCCCTCATAATATTTAATAAAAATAACTTCCCCTCCTGACTTCTCTTCTCTGATGATGTGTTGTACTGGCACGAGGGTGGGACAATCTGTCTGTCACGGACAGATAGCACACGTATGTCTACAAGATGTCTGTTAAAGATAACTTCATCTGGAAAGCATCTGCTGTTCACTAACATCTGATAGATGTCTTTAAGATGTCAATTTTACATACATTCTAAATCATAAAACATCTTAAAGACATTTTCTAAACGTCTAGTTGACATTTGATAGAAAACGTCCTATAAACATATTGTAGATGAGCAAACACTCTAAAAAATACGTCTTCCAGATGTAAATACACACATCAAATGTCGTCTCCGTGATGTACATGTGCTATTAGGGATATCCACCAATAGAAAACCACAACGATTCAATGAACCAATTCATTCATGGTGGACAAAATCAAGTCCCACCATACATTTTTTTATTGTTTGAGAAGTCATTTTACTTGGATATTCATCACAATAAAGAATAAGAATAAAACAGTATCATAACTTTCGTGTCATGCCAACTTTAAAGTTCTCCTGTAGTCAATCATTTTATCCCTTAAAACTCATCTCTGATCACCAAAATGACATATTTAAACGTTTTTCCTTGAAAAAAAATTCTTCATACTCTACACCCTTGCTTCATTTAGTATACGCGGTTCTGTGAATATGCAAATTAGCCCCGCCTCCACTCACTGGAATCTCTGTGTGAAAAGGGCTTCTGAAAGGGCAAGTGTTTTGGGTTGTCCCGGTCAGTAGTGGTGAGAATTTACCAACTGTGTTCCGAGGAGGGACAAACCACAAACCAGCGACTGGGTGTTGGGTGACCAAGGCTCATCGATGAAAGAGGGCAACAAAGGCTATCCCGTCTGGTCTGAGCCAACAGAAGGTCTACTGGGGCACAATTCATACAAAATTTTAATGATTATTATGGGAGGAATGTGTCAGAACATACAGTGCATCGCACTCTGCTGCGTATGGGGCTGCGTAGCCACAGACCAACCGATTAGAGTACCTATGATGACCCCTGTCCACTGTCGAAAGCGCCTACAACGAGCACACAAGCGATAGAACTGGACCTTGGAGCAGTGGAAGAAAGTCACCTGGTCCAATGAGTCCTGTTTTCTTTTACATCACGTGGATGGCCGTGTACATGTGAGCCGTTTACCTGGGGAAGTCATGGACTGTGGGACGACAACAAGCTAGTGAAGGGAGTGTGATGCTCTGGATAATGTTCTGCTGGGAAACCCTGGGTCAAGTCTTTCACGTGGACGTGACTTTGACACATGCCACATACATAAACATTGTTGCCGAGCAAGTACTGTACACCCCTTCATGACAATGGTATTCCCTGGTGGAAGTGCCACACTGCGCACATTGTTCAGGAATGGTTTGAGGAACATGTATTTCCCTGGCCTCCAAATTACCCAGATCCGTGGATGTGCTGGACCAACAAGTTCGATCCACGGCGGCTCCACCTCGCAAACCTACAGGACTTAAAGGATCTTCTGCTAATGTCTTGGTGCCAGACACCACAGGGGTCTTGTAGAGTCCATGCCTCAGCGGGTCGACGCTGTTTTGGCAGGACGTAGAGGACCAACAGCATATTAGGCAGGTGTTCATAATGTTTTGGCTCATCTGTAGGCTATTTAACTGTGAATTACACAAAAGCTAAATATTTGAATGGAACTAAAATGGCAAGATTGTAAAATGTATCACTTGTCCCTTTACAGTTTCATCTTCTCCCTCTATTTTATGTTTAGATAATGCTCCAAACCCTTCTATGACAGACTCTGGGTCATTCAGATTATGCCTTGATAAATAACACATTATGGATCATGTCTGTGCTGCCACCTTTTTTGTTAAAATGACAGCAATTTTAAAGAGTGTAGAAAAATAAAAGACAACACTTCACCATTAACATTTTTTATTGCATGAAAATCTTGAACAATGCCAAAATATTTTGTGAACTTGTGCGCTGTAACAGAGGCAAACACAACGAGAAAGAGAAAAATAAAAAAACAGGCCCAAAGCACCACAACCTGACATGTTCTGTCCATTTTTTATTTTCCCTTAATTTTTTCAACCATTAAAGCGTTTATCTGAAGCAGTTTACATATAGAGTTTCCTGCTCTGAGTGTCTTCTCCCGGGAAGAGCGGATAGCATCAAGCAACATCCATGCAGAAAACACTTTGGATGTCACCATCATTGTTGCCCTGCCCAGGAGTCCAACAAACAGAGATGAAAAGCTGATGAGAGAATACAAGACAAAATAGAATTAAAAGAAAGATAGAAAGACAAGAATACAATAACAAAAGGGCTCTCTGGTGGATTATTCTCACCTCTATGATCCGGTCATGCTCATTTCTTCATGGCCGCCTCAATGGCAGTCACAATTTTTTTGAATTTTGAATCGGAGTCAACAAACCCATCTCCATTCTGTCAAAGAAAATATCAGACAAATATAAAATATTACAGCTGTACTTTACCACTTTAGATTTGAGTAGCAAACAATTCAATCAAAAAGAAAGACTGTGCAGTAATTAGGAAGACATGTAACTGTACAATTTAAAGTCACCATGAAATAAAAATGGACAATTCTCTTTTTTATGGAATATTGCAGTATTTATTATTCATGCACATAATCCTTTTTTTTTAGTTTATGTTCCCTTGTAATCTTTAATTAAAATAACTTCCCCTCCCTATTGCAGCTTCATCTCTTCTCTTCTCTGATAATGTGTTTACTGGCGCAAGGGCGGGACAACCTGTCACTCACATGAGATCGACCAATAGAAAACCACAACCATCCAACCAATTACAGATGGCCAAAATCAAGTCCCGCCCTACATTCTTTCTGGTACAAGAAGATGTCTGACTCGGATACATGTCACAATAATGAAGAAAAGACTTGTTTCATGCCAACTTAAAATACAGTTTAAGTAAGAAACAGTATGAAGCCAGGAGTCATATAATGGTAAATGCAATATATAACAGTGAGAGAGGATCAACTCTTACCTTCTTTGAGTGCACCAACTCGCCATTTACTTCCACCTCAAACCAGCCTGTGGTCGATGGTGTACCCACACCAGTCTGAGCATAAGAAATCATAGTAAAATCAGAAAGATAATTATGATTAAACAACACTTTGCCCAATTGTACACATTTAACAATGCATAATGTTTTATTTTCAGAATTACATCATAAAAAATGGCAATCATTTAAATCACATACGATCTCAAGTTCGCCTGGGAATTCATCCTCAAGCATCGTCTTGAGTTTGGTGAACTATTTGAATAGCAAAAGAGAGATGTATAGATGCACACGATTCTTCCACACGTTAATATTATATTCCATAATGATATACACACAATACATAAGTAATAAATAAAACCTACCTTGGGCCTGTACCCTCATCCACCACTAGGAGATGACACACACACACACACACACACACACATTTAAATGATATTCACCTCATTGGTCAAACTTAATTTGCATGGTAACTAGGGCTTAAAGACTGTTTCGTGAAAAGTGAGGGAATCAGTGAAAGCATTACTTAACATTTCTGATTCCAGTCTTATAAGCCACCAGTCATGGTTCGCGTTTATTATGTAAATTGAAAATATTTAACCTATGCAAGAATCCAAACAATTCAACTTATTAGAAAAGCAGTGCCGCACCTAACAACCAGAACACATTGAGCAACAACAAAAACAGCAACCCTGACAATTCCTGTCATTATTATTGCCCGACACATGGGGATACTTAATTTGATTAATCGATTCAACAGTGCTATTGATCTGCATTACCAAACGTGGATGTTTTACACCAGAAACAAACACTGATGTACTATTTTATTTAATACTGTGAAGCTGCTTTGATACAATCTGTATTGTGAAAAGCGCTATATAAATAAAGTTGACTTGACTTGACATAACTTACGTAAGCTTTAATTGGTTAAACATTTCTTTTTTCGAACGTGTTATAGGCTAAACTTAGCGTGTTTATAAGTCAGGTTTATCATTCTTAAAAAAAGAGGAAAAAACCTCTGTCGAAAAGCTGGATTGAGCGTCAACAGTGTCGCAAAATAAAAAGCCTAGTACAGTATAACCTACCAGTAAATGATATGAACTTTGACGATCCTGACGGGTGCCATGGGTCTTGACTGGATCAAGCGTTGATTGTGCTGTGGTGTGTGTGTGCAGACACTCTGATGTATGTATTTACTTTCAGTTCTGGAATTTTGTTTTCCTGGGATGTTATGAAAGACTCGAGGCGGGGCGACTGACGCATCATGCACCGCCCAGCAGAGCACACACACACCCCTCGCGAGACTTCATTCAGTTCCTGTTCACTACGTTCTTTGCTATTTTAATCCCGTCCGAATCTGTCATATCAGTGTTTTTCTCACACAACCTCTGTAAAAATCCCATGGCAAATTACTGTTTTCGGCGAACTCAGCGGTCCTCTGGGAAATCTCTGTCTGTGATTGCTGATGTCTTCGAGTGTTTTTTAGACCTAACGTTACCTCTACCTGAGCTTGCCTTTGCCCACCATCTTCGGCATGCTTCATTGCGTTTCAATGTGGATGGTATCTGAAGACAAAAGGAACCATCATAGGCATCCACGTGCAAAATACATACCAAATAAAAAACACATTTTTACTCACCTCAGATTATCAGAGGCTTTATTATACACATACGCAACAAACGGCCCTTAATTTTTTTAACATTCTCATTACTCAGTCGTCAATTAATTATAGCCTACTATTAGTTTTTACTGTCTATTTTTCCACTCGATGGTGCGCTTGATGACTGAATTAGACATAAAAGTTATGTCTCGTGAAGAAAACGCACGGACTGCAAATACCAACGAGTGTTATCACGGGTCGCGCGCAACACCGGCTATAGTCTACTGATGATCAGTTCACTGAATAAAATTCTATATTTACAATAAGCACTTAGGCCTAACTGGAAAATAACTATTAAATAATAAAATAATTAGAGAACTTGCTAGCTAAAATCAGCTTGAAAATGCTATCTCATGATGAATCCGTAATTTCTTTACCATTTTAAGGTAGGCTACAATTATTTCATCAGTCAATCGTGAAAGTCTGGTGGTCGAAAGCTTCTGGAAACATCAAATCCAATAGAGAAGACAATTCTAGAGAAAGAGATTCTCGATTGCACAGGACAAAGTTTGAGAGCGCACGCGTAAAAACCGCGAGAGCAGATGAAAGTTTATTATAAACAGACACTGATATAAACTCCTAAAGTTTACTTAGGCTACATAGGTTTTTTTTTTATAATAAATTATATAATAAATATAATAATATTTTTTTCTTAGGAGGCCTGGTCATAATCTCTACTCATTAACCTACTGATAGTTGGTCAGACTAGTTCTTAAGACGTTCTGTGTCTGCAACTGGGCTTGACAATTTATTGTGCAATAAATGGACATATTGATGTGATTATATACAGTAGGTTTCCTGAACAGGTGCTTAGTTGTACATTGTGACAATGGTCATTATTCTATAAAATAATATCCAGACTTTTTATACAGCTTCTAAGTAATATTCCACAATATGCACAAAATCAAAAAAAAAAAACATTTTGCTACAACTCTAGTCCAAACAAACTCTTAAAAAGATAGCAAGATTTTTTTTTTTGACCAATTACTTGACTGCAGTTACTTATTGACCAACAGTTGTTGTTGTTGTTGTTGTTTTTAAATAAATTTTACTTGACAACTATAATTTGAAATGTAATAAGGCCCTTCAGGCTCTACAACACTTAAGTTTTGACATACTGTTCCTCAGCAACACTCTCGAGGGCGTTTCTGCAACAACCCAAGACAAAACAAGCTGTTCCCAACCCTTGGGCAATCTGAACCATCAAAACAACTCGTCTCTGAACTGAGATTATATTTTATTCGTCCAACCTTTGCAAACTATTAGTTATTTTACACATTATATGAGTGAATACATTAGTATTATTCATGACTTGCATGTTGAATAAACCATATCATCATAAGCATTAGAGGCCATAATATGCCCTTTTACAAAGTCTTGATTTTGTACTAGGTTTTCATGCTTGAATGTTCAAAAAACACATAATTTTTTTATATTGTTGCTGCAAGTCTGTTTAGTTCCTGTCTCTATGAAGCCCCTCTTTCCAAAATGCAATCTGATTGGTTGGCTGGACCATTTTTTTTTATTTTGCTTATGCCTTGGACGGGAATTATTTAAATGATGAATATTATAACATGTTCACAGATAAAACTCAAAGACTACAATCGAGGAATTAGGAGTTCAGAAACAGTGCACAATGTTATAGAGAATATCTCCCTTCGGAGTGACGTTGTGCTTCGTAACTTTGCAGACCGTTTTCATGCTCACACAGCAACATTACATATGAAAGAAATTAAAAAAAAATTAAAAAGTATTTTTTTAAAAATTAAAAAAATTATAAGTCCTTATAAAGACCTGCAGACTATTCATTGTCTCTATTCTCTGTGGCAGAGATCTTGCGTGGTCTTTTGGAGGGCGGCACTAGATGTGCAGGTAGCTCATGAGGGAGCCCAAAGCCCTCCAACTTCACCTCAATGAGATGGCCGGCCAAAGCAAACTCCTCATCATCTAACATGCCATCACAGTCCACATCTGCCAGCTTCCAGATCCGTCCCAGAACTGAGCTGGGCAGATGAGTTCTCATCATCCAGTTCTTCACTTTAGTCCCACTCAGCTTGCCCTCGTGAGGCGAGAGGTTGTAAAAGATCTCATCGTACTCTGGTTTATCTTTTGATACCACCCATTCTTCATTTGACACAAGATCACTTTCTCCATTGGATCCAGAGTGACGAAATGGGTTCCCCACAATGAAAGGGCCCATATGAGACCCTTGAAAAGGTCCTCCTTGCAACAAAAGCTGGTCAGCTGCCTTTTCTTCTTCTTGGCGTAGAAGAGGCATAAGCTTGGCAATGTCAGTGTTTAGGAGCTCGTCCAACCCACCTAAGAGCTTAGGCTTAAGGCCTTTAAACTTGAAGTCGTGACTCATGAGTTGCTCCTGTGTGATAATATGGAGTGAAACTGCTTGTCAGACAGATATCATATACTGTAGTGTAACTTACTTTTAATTCTCATGCTTATAGAAGCAGCAGAAAATAAATTTCATAATGGGCATGCATGATTATAAAGTATTTGAACCGTTATACACCTGCATCTTGGCGCAATCAGGAAAATCTCCTCGTGGAATCTGATGCCTCTGTTGGATTCTTGAGTAGATGATGGGAAGATCATAGATTAGATCTCTCTTCTTTTTTCCTCTGCAGAAAATGAAAGGCATCTCTTCTTTTAGAGAGCCAATGATATAAGCATGGGCCTGTGGGTGAAGAAAGGAAAGAGAAGCCACGTTAATGTTTTAGTAGGACTGTCTGCATCAACTGACCGCAACAAAACAAGCAGGTAGATGTATTTCAATCACAGCAACTAAATCATTAGTCAAAAAAGACTCCTTTCACAAATTCCATGTATTCTCATCTTCAAGACAATCGCTCCTGCAATCTCAAGCAAAAGCAGCTGTGTGTCACATTTTATGTAGTAGAGATGCAGCATAATTAATAATTACAGGGATAGTTTATCCCAAAAATTGTAATTCTGTCATCAATCACTCACCATCATGTAGTTCCGAACCCAAAAGACTTTCGTTCATCTTTAAATAAAAAATGAGGATGTTTTTAATGAAAACTGAGACTTCTGTCCCTCCATTGAAAAAGCATTTCACCAAAACTTTGATGCTTCAAAAAGTTTATAAAGAAACTGTAAAAGCAATCCATAAATTGAGCGGTTTAATCCAGATGTTCTGACGAGACACAGTCACTTAATATGATGGACAATGATAATTTAATTTAGACCTTTATTTGCATATACTGATACATTGATCAACACACATCAAATATCAAGTTTCATTAAAATCTTCATTTGTGTTTCAAAGATGAACAAAAGTTCCCCCCCGCCCCCACCCTGCTGTATTTCCAAATAAAACAGGAAGTTCAGATGCTACATGTTGAAATGTCTGTCCTATTAAGAAAGGGTTTACATTACAGCTTGTCAAAAGAGGTTGTATGTTGATGTAACACAAATATCTTTTATTCTTTTTCTTATTAAGCCTGTGTATCTGCTCAATGACAATTTTTTCAACTCTTCTCAATCCTCTAACATAGATGATCTCAAAGCTAACAGACTTGGATTAAAAGTGAAGTTCAATTGATAAGCACAAAGGTCCTCACCCTCACAAGCCGTGCTCGTTTCACCAGATCATTGAGTTTCCTCAGTGCAGAATTTCGTGGCAGGTTCCGAATGTCTGCAAAAAGGTCTTCCTCCTCTTGCTCAAACAGTTTCCGATTGTCTGTCATACGCATTGGAGAGGACCAGAAGGAGCCGATGTAGACTCTCAGAACCTCTGGTGTGCAGAACACCTTCCCGAGGGACCACATGAGGGCGCCGTAGACTCGCATCAGCTCCTGTGAGTCCACCATGTCGGCCTTGTTGAGCACCACTCTGAGCTTGTCCTCATTGCCTCGCAATGCCATTATAGTGTGTGAGAACTCATCAGAGATCTCTAGTTTGTGTGCATCACACAAGAGGATGATGCGGTCAACGTGCTCTGCAAACCAGCGGATAACTGCCGGAAAGTCATACCCTGAAAGAAGAAAGAGATGTTGAGGTAATGCACAGGTGTTTGAACAGATATAAACTATGAGCAAACTTCAGATGGATGTGAGAGTCCCTATGCCCTACTCTGGCCCTCAATGTCCAAACTGTAATCAAACATACCTGAACAAACTAATCAAGGTCTTCAGGTCTTACTAGAAATGAATGAAGGTGTGTTTGATCAGGGTTAGAGCTAAACTCTGCAGGAAAGTGGATCTCGAGGGAGCCAAACCCATCCTAGACACTCCGAAAGTCAGAGCCCTTGAAGTGAGGACTTTAGGGGGAGAAGGGCACTTGCATCTCTAATGTACCGGTTCGGTATGCACTTGGCAAAAGAAGCAATGAAAGAGAATGTCATTTTCTCATTATCTTCACCTGGAATGTTACTGTACATTTCAAAATGATATTTGTTTTTTTTAAATGCATTATTTATTTGTGTATTGTGTATTTTTGGTATTTCCTACGTTATGGGGACCAAATGTCCCCACAAGTAAAGTAATAACAGTAAATTTTGAAAAGGTCCCCATGAGGAAACAAGCTAATAAATCATACATAATGATCTTTTTCTTTTAAATCTAAAAATGCAAAAAAAAATCTGTTATGGTTAGGTTTAGGGGTTGGGTTTGTGTAGGGAGACAGAATATACCGTTTGTACAGTATTAGAATCATTACGTCTATGGAATGTCACCCATAAAACATGGAAACCCAACAAAATCCAGTGTGTGTGTGTGTGTGTGTGTGTGTGTGTGTGTGTGTGTGTGTGTGTGGGTGTGTGTGTGTGTGTGTGTGTGTGTGTGTGTGTGTTCCCTCAACTTGTTAAACTTGCTGTCTCTTCTTTGGATTCTGCTAGTTACTTTTACCTATATGCATCACCCTCAGTCACATGACCATAAAGAATAAAATTACTTCTTTAAAGCAACACCAAAGCACTTTTCCTCTTCGGTCCCCCTACAGCTTGGAAGCGGAATTGTCCATTACCGCTGTTGTAAATAATTTAGCCTACCATCACATGCACGCTATTTGGTTATCCAGCACCGGCTTTGGAAATAACGATGTCCACAGACAAAGTAGAGTATGTTTCATAATTTTATGAAAGTATGATGTATTGCGACATCAGAAATAAAGAAACAAAAAATGACATTGCTTGCTATTTTTTTTTTTGCTATTGTAACGCTTGCCGTAAAGCAAGTCAAATATATAGTTTCTTATGTCTCATTCGAACTACAGATCCACTACCCGATCTGGCAAACTTGCATAGTGCGGTTATAGCCGACAGAGGGTTGCAAAGCGAATGCAGAAGTGCCGTTCACCCTGTAACAAGTTGATGAACCACTGAAACGATTTTGGAAACATTATTTTAAGGTACAAAATAATCTTTTGTGTTGCTTTAAAGTGATCATCACATGCACCCTTCACTAACAGACTTATAAGGGCCCTTAGTGAAGGGATTCAGTTGTTCAATTCCATTTGGAACAGCGTCCCCTTCCCGAAGTGCCCTTCAAGGGCACAAAAAAGCCCTATACTTCACCCTGTATTGTCGCATAATGTGCACTAAAGAGCATTGCAATCTCCTGAGGGCGACATCAGTGAGAAGAAATTCAACTCCACATCTTTACTTGTATATGGAGTATAAAGGCAGGCCTTGGTTGAAAATTATGATTTGCGTGCAAGTCGTTTTATCCCTTCATTGGTTGCGTGCAGCACTGTTTATGACGCTTTGTACCTCTACTCATTTTGCGTTTGGCCACAGACAGGATCCCTGGTGTGTCAATGATGCTGATACTCTCTAGGACTCGGTTGGGTAGATGTACACACTGGAATCTGAGAAACAGCAGATGTATCTAATTCAGTATCTTTCAAATTGACAGAACATGGGAAAAACATCCACAGATGCTTACTCAAAGGGATACCATCAGCTTGAGCCAAATAATGATGCATTAGTGTTTTCCTCTCCAGGCTATGTCCACCCTTTCACAAGAGTAATCTCTGCTGGTGGAGTGATTTTGACTCTTTCAGTCCACATTCAACAGAGTTTTCCCCTTGTGAGTATTATTTCTTCTTATTGCATCATTGCTTCTGTCTCACTTACCGATTGAGGAAAGTTGTTCCAAATGGCCCGAGTTTGCGGAAAGGCTTGTTGGGATCCACAGTTAAAGCATTTCCATGAATAATTCCCTCAGTCTCTCCATGCATTATAGCAGTGAAACTGTTGGTTGTTGGTTCTGGGCCTACTCTGCTTCCTGGATACTCTTGTTCAAGAAGATATCTGCCACACATAAGAACACACTGCTTAAACTAGATCATAATAATAATAGAATATTGGTAACACTTTAGTTTAGGGTCCAACACTCGCTATTAACTAGTTGCTTATCAGCATGCATATTAGGATATTGGCTGTTTATTAAATGTATAAAGCACATATTAATGCCTTATTCTGCATGACCATATTCTACATCCCTTAATCTTACCCAATACTTAACAACTAACTTACTACCTATTAAAAAGCAGTAATAAGGAGTTTATTGAGGCAAAAGTAGTTAATAGTTAGTTAATAGTACGAATTGGGCCCTAATCTAAAGTGTGACCATAATCCCTTAAACAGGCAATGTGAACTACAACTCTTCAGGAGGCGTGAGAAAGAGTTTCTCATCCTGTACTTTTTTCATTTATCATAATTGGGCCTGTTTTAAGATTGTGGGTCACATGGCTTTGTTCAAGTTTCCTGGGATCGTTTAGTACGCCTGACCTAAATCAATACTGCTGCCAATGGTGCAGGACATTCTGACTTTGTGGAAAGTAATTACATATTAATCTTTTCCTCAGTAAAAAAAAAGAAAAAAGATTATGAACATTGTCTTATGATGCTGAAAAACAAGTCACATGTTGTTCATGATGTTATTTAGCACATTATGAAATGTTTGTATCCCCTGAGATGCATGTAGTCCAGATATAAAATTATTTTTTTCGAATCATTTTCCACTCTTGCCTGTTTAATGGATAATATAATATAATATAATATAATATAATATAATATAATATAATATAATATAATATAATATAATATAATATAATATAATATAATAACAGTGGTAAAAGATGCATTTCTTAAAGACATTACATATTACTTACAAGATGTGAAACATATCTTAAACATGTTTTTATACTTTTATTAGTTCACATGTTTGATAGCACTTATAACTATGCGTATTGTTCTGAAGAAAGACGCAATTATTATTCACCTGATAAAAGTGGTCTTGCCTGTAGAGCACTGACCCACCACTAGTATCATGGGCTTGTTGTCAAAGTCTGCATCTTCAAGGTTTAATGAGTGGAAATCGGAGAAACCATAATACTTCTCCAGAGGGAGCAGTTTTTGCTGGTAGAGGGTCTTTAAAGCCTCAGTAACCGTATGAACTTCCTTCAGACATTTACCACCCCTGTTCTTCATTTCTTTACCAGCCATTGGGCTGCAGCGGTCTGAGAGCTTCAGTGGAGTTTTCCTATATGTACATACATAATACAAATTAATTAATATATTACGGTTTTAATGGGAGAGAGAGAGAGAGAGAGAGAGAGAGAGAGAGAGAGAGAGAGAGAGAGAGAGAGAGAGAGAGAATTTCACAAAATTAAACAATAAAACATCTTCAACAGGTGAGAGGGAGGGAGGGAGAGGGACAAAAAGAGGGAGGAGTCGACTAATCAGTAATGCGCTAACACACACACACACACACACACTCACTCACGCACACACACTCATACACACACACTCGCACGCACATGCTCACATGCGCACTCACTGAATTCTAAATTGTTCATTAGAATTCTGAAATGTTGATTAAAGGGATGGTTGATTATGATTTCACTTTTCTGACTTTAGTTAGTGTGTAATGTTGCTGTTTGAGCATAAACAACATCTGCAAAGTTACAATGTTCAAAGTTCAATGCAATGGGAGATATTTACTTTTAAAGAAATTGCTTTTTAAGGACTACAAACTGCTGGTAGGGACTACACGAGCTTCCTCCTGGGTAGTGACATCACCATCCCTAAAATTTACATAAACCCCGCCCCCCTGAACACGATTTATGATTATCAAGACAGAATATGCTAATCAATGACTAGAATAGAACTACACATAAGCTACATAAATTCATCAACTAACCATTCAGAAATGTCCTGTTGCATTCTACATGTTATCACTTCTTCTTGAGTCTCTCCTTCATTGTCTGAATCCGGTTTGAACATAAAAGGCTAAAAGTTTTAGAAATTTTCAGTGAATGTCTGCGTGAGTGCAACCTGTTGAAGCTCCGCCCCCTGTGCCGGGAGCGGCAGCTCATTTGCATTTAAAGGGACAGACACAAAAACTGCATTTTTGCTCACCCTCAAAAATTGACAATTTTAACATGCTATATAAAAATATCAATATATCTGTGGGGTATTTTGAGCTAAAACTTAACATACACACTCTGGGGACATCAAAGACTTATTTTACATCTTGTGAAAGGGGCATTATACCACCCCTTTAATTGTTCTACTTACCTTTTTATTTTATTTTTTATTTATAGAGAGAGAGAGAGAGAGAGAGAGAGAGAGAGAGAGAGAGAGAGAGAGAGAGAGAGAGAGAGAGAGAGAGAGAGACAGAGAGAGAGAGAGAGAGAGAGAGAGAGAGAGAGAGAATAGAATAGAATAAGGCATCACTCAAAAGAGAGAGAGAGGGGGAGAGAGAGAGAGAGAGAGAGAATAGAATGAGGCATCACTCAAAAGAGAGAGAGAGAGAGTGAGAGAGATAATAGAATAGAATAGAATGAGGCATCACTCAAACGAGAGAGAGAGAGAGAGAGAGAGAGAGAGAGAGAGAGAGAGAGAGAGAGAGAGAGAGAGAGAGAGAGAGAGAGAGAGAGAGAGAGAGAGAGAGTCAGTGATGTAAAGCATTAGACGTATAGCATAATATAGTGCAGAGAAATCAGAAAATATTGACTGCTTATCAAGAACATTTATGCTTTGTCTTGCCATGTCAGGAGGAAGGAAACATCAGATTATAAACAAAGTGGTTGACCAACACAAGACATTTAAATGGCAAAGTCCTAAAACTCAAGTACAATTTACTCTTTAGAGGTCCACCGTCCAACAGCTTGTCCCTTTGAGGGTGCTGCTATGCTGACATCTTTGTACCTTATTTACCCCTAAAAGGCTCACAGTATTATCTTACACTCTTACAAATAAATGTTCTTTGGCATCTACGGTTTTATGAAGAACCTTTTATGAAGAACCTTTTTTAGGGATCTGGAAACCGTTATTCATGTATTTATTTCAACAAGTCAGGACTATAATTCATTGTATTTAGGGATTGCTCAATCTTGTTTATCTCTCCTCCAGCTGGTCCAAAATGCTGCGGTCAGGGACTAGAAAGTATTACTCCTGTTTTGATTAGTTTGCATTTTTTTTGCAAAAATATTTTCTGACATTGTATAATAGTATAAGAATGACTTAATAGTTTTATGGTGCTTTAGCTTCATAGTTCATGCTGCTACCCCAAATTCATCTGCGCATACTTCAATCAATGCATTGTTTAACTATTATAATTGACTATAGCATATACACTGTCAAGTGCATTTAACAACTTACACTGCATGCTCCCAGTGATCACATTTAACAATAAGTGTAGATGGACTCACTTTGGCGGTGCTGTAGAGCTAACAGATGTGCTCTTATCCCAGACACATCTGCAGAACAGAGGGGAGTAGCCCACTGTTTCTCAGGACTCTCTCAGATTTTGCCTGATGGGAAAGTGAAGGTCCAAGGGTGGAGTGAGACATAAAGCATTCAGAAATGATAGTGTCATGCCATCTGTCTGGAGCTCAGCCTTAGAGCTCATAAACATGGGCTGAGGGTGGAAACTGTGGAGATTACTGCCTTCATAACTGAGACATGAACGTGTACATACATACTGTTTTAGTGTTGGATTTTTTAATGCATAAAAAAACAAAAGTACAACAAATACTGTTATGTAAGCTTTTATACAATAATTGCAGTGCTTACACTGTAAAAACTAAAGGAGCCTCAAGTATCCTGTCGGATACTCAAGGAACTTCAAAATGTAATTTTGGTGCCTCAAAGCTCTTTTTCCTATAGTAGGGTTATTGGAGGAGCATTGACAATCTTTGAGGTTCTTGCTGGAACTTATGGGATCTTTTATGCACTTTGTATTTACTTCAGAGGTTCTGGAGTCACCTTTTCATTACCATGAGACCTCGAAGTGCTTTAGGGGAAAATAGAGGAACTTAAATGCGATAAAAGGGTTATTGGAAGATCTTTTAACATTTAAGTGGTTCCTGGAAGATCTCTTATGTTAAAGCCAGCATCTGGAGGAACCCAATGGTTCAGTGAGGCCCGAATTAGATTATTATTCTATTATTATTATTATCCTATTATTATTATTATTATTATAGGCTACTTAAGTTTGATTCAGTATACATACCCAGGTGAAAAAGACGTACTATTAAATGTATTAAAAATGTACTTGAGTGTGTTTTTAGTAGACCTACTACAATACAAATATAGCCTACTTTAATGCATTTTTATTATTATTATTATTATTATTATTATTATAGGCAAGTTTGATTCAGTATACATACCCAGATGAAAAAGATGTACTATTAAATGTATTAAAAATGTACTTGAGTGTGTTTTTAGTAGACCTACAAATCAAATATACTTTAATGCATTTTTAATACATTTAACAGTAACTATAGTCTTTTTCACTTGGGTAGCTTACATATATTTAGTATAGGCCTATTTTATTAAGTCATTTAAACCTTAAACAACAACACTAAATAATAATAATATTATATGAAGAAGAAGAAGCAGGAGGAGAAAAGTATTATTCTGTCACGAAACTGCTGCTATTCCTCTGCTGTCGTCGCTTCAGTGATGCTTGCGCTGCTCGCGCGCAACAAAGCTCAGCTGATCGACGTCAGGAAAGTAAAGGCCTCATAAGCCTGTTTTATACTTCTGCGTCGAACTGCCGCCGTAGCTACGTCGTAGGCTTTGTGTAGCGCGCGTACCCTACGGCGTACCCTGACGTGCACCTCTCCAAAAATGTAACAACGCGTCAATTCTACGCGGACACAAGCGCGGTGATTGGTCTGCCAGAACCCCTCCCTCGGGGTTTCACATGCTCCCTAGGTGCGCGTCAACGCGGACAACGACACAGAAGTATAAATTAAAACCAACACGTTGCCTACGGCGTATAGGCTCCGGCGTAGGTCCGACGCAGAAGTATAATGAGGCCTTTATACTTCTGCGTCGGACCTACGCCGGAGCCTATACGCCGTAGGCAACGTGTTGGTTTTAATTTATACTTCTGTGTCGTTGTCCGCGTTGACGCGCACCTAGGGAGCATGTGAAACCCCGAGGGAGGGGTTCTGGCAGACCAATCACCGCGCTTGTGTCCGCGTAGAATTGACGCGTTGTTACATTTTTGGAGAGGTGCACGTCAGGGTACGCCGTAGGGTACGCGCGCTACACAAAGCCTACGACGTAGCTACGGCGGCAGTTCGACGCAGAAGTATAAAACAGGCTTAACGGCTCCTCTCATCAAAGCTTCCGCCGTTTATTCGGCTCTCCATTACAAGGTTTGTAAACTCGCCAAATAAATATAAATACAGAGTCTACTCACTATATATTTAAACACACATATATATAAACTAAATTTATTATACATTACTACGTTTTTACAGTGTTTACCACTCGTTTATTGCACAGTATCTGGTATGAAGGTTTTAGCCGCGATGCTAACTACGTTGATCTAATGAACAAATGGAAATGATTGACTTATTGTCTTAGATTGATTTAGTCATTCAATTCAACATATTTTGTACAACTGTGTCTTCAAATTGCTGATATAGCCTAACTAATTTAGAAAATTCTCTGATTCTTGGCGTTTGTTATGAATAACAAAAACAGGTTATAGTTTGCTCTGTTTTTGTTTAGCCTAACTTTACTACAGGTGCCCTCATTCTCTCAAATACCATTTTAAAGCCATTTACTGGTCAATAAATATTATGTTGTGAATAATCATCTTTGTTCTTTTGTTTCCCCAGAACAACCATTACATTTCTAAAATAATCTGAACATTTCAGTGGCAACATTGAATTACAGTAAGTTACCTGCACCACATGCTGTACTTTATTACTATGAACTTTCTCTGTGTGAAATTGTATTGTTTGACTGTGTACTTGTGTTTTTTAATCAGTTACTCTCTGAAAATCTTTTCTCATGATCTCAAATCTCATTCATGTTACTCAGAAAAATAATATCACAGGTTTGATTCACAAAAAATGCTATAGACATTTTAACTCTGAATTATAACTTCAAGTTTAGTCTTTTTCGGCAAAAAAATAAATAAATAGGAAAAAGCAATTAGGCTTCAGAAGACTTGCAACACAACCCATAACACATGAGTTGTGAACTCATTGATTATTTTTAGGATCTTTTCTGGGACATTTTTGGAGCTTAACCATTTTTACATAAATTGTTGCATTGAATTGAACTAGACAAGTGTACATAAGAATGGTTTCATGAATGATTTACACATTTGTTTTCTTCTTGTGTTTCATGCAGTGAAACTGAATGGTGACAGGGGTTGCATTATGCCTGAGATCTGCTTTTGGGTTCCACAGACAGAAAGTCAAACAGGTTTGGAACGTCACAAGGCTGAGGAAATTATTTGAATTTCACAACTATCACTTTAATAACATTACTAACAGTAAATTTTGTACTTTGCAGGGATCTCAGTAAGCTGAAATACAAGTTTGATCAAGAATAAAAATCCTCCTGTAGACCTGAAAATCATTGAAGTGCCGGGACCATCCACCAGAAAAGAGGAAAAACAAACGGAAAACGATGCTGTACTTTTTCACTTTTCCAACTCTTTAAGTACCTCACACCAACTTGGTCCCATAGTGACATTTTTGACCACAAACGAAATTGCTGATTGTGTGAATTCATATTGAAATGACTGAATTCACCAGTGAACATTCACAGAACAACAGATCATTTTACTGCACCTTAACTCTGTTTCCGGGTCGAAGCCTCTACTTCTACTTCCTCTATCTTGTTTCATGAGAATACTCAACAACCATTTATGAACACTGTTGATTCAAGTCACACATTTAAGCTTTTCAAAAGCCATAGTGTACATTACAGTCTCCAGTCTAACGGCATCCCAGACTTAAACATTTTATGATTCAAAATAGCTGAATAACTAACCATCTGAGATTTCAGTATAGAGATAAAGGTTACAGCACAATGAGTGTATATTAGCACTGTTGTTTGTTTTTGGCATCTGATAGAGCTTTTGGACTTGGAAACAGTGATGTCAGACTAACCATTGGACTGAAACACAAATGTTTTAAAGTTAAGTATGATGGACATTTTTAATTAGTTCAAATGTAATTTTTTTACATTGATTTATTTAGTGGAACATATGTGTTTCCATGCATTTTGTTGAGATGTCTTTTCTTGTTTATCTATTGTATATACATGGTTGATTATTCATGTTGCTTATGTATTATACTATTTTTTTGTGTATTCATTGATATTAATCTGTAGTTAGCTTTTTTCCCCATGTGCATGGAAGTGTATGTATAAAAATGAATATCAAATATGTAATAAACAATTCTTATTTTGTATTTGGTTCAATTTGTTTATTATAATAGATGTCAAAGGTAACCATAGTAACAACATGAAATTAAATATTTAAAAAAAATGAAATTTGGTTCCTGGAGGCACCCAAAGTGGTTCCACACAGTGCCTAATATAAGAGTTCCTCAGGAAACCTGTGTGGTTCCTCAGAGAACCGCCCCTTTTTAAAGGGTGCCTAGAGGATCTACAGACGGTTCCGCCGGTGTGGCAAAGTGAAGAACCCCAAAAGGTTCCTCCAGGCACCTTTTATTTTTACAGTGTGGCAAGTAGATCTTATTTTAGGTTTGAATTTCAAATGCAGGCTGATCTAATATAATTTTAAAAGTTTTTTTCTATTGATGGTTACAACCAGTGTTGGGGAAAGTTACTTTAAAAGTTTTTTTTATAAACTTGTACATTTACTAATTGCATTACTTAATGACTATTAATGGAAAGTAATGTGATACATTACTTTTGCATTACTGTTTCTCACCTGGGCTGGTCTTGCTTGTTTGTTTTTTAATAACAAAAAAAAACATGTTTTTTGCAAATGTAAAGTCCTATTCACACCAAAAGCAAAATGAATATTTCTCTTTTCACAGTAAAAGACGTTCCTGGCACACAGCGCCTCTGCCTTACTCCCAATTTCTCACAACATGGGGCAAGAGAGGTGTCAGCCAATGAATGGGAAATCAAATTAAGTTGAATTACTTACTTGAAAATCCAATATTTTTTTGTAAATTTAATAGTAATGTTACTTTAGTCGTTACTTTAAACAAGTAATCTGGTTACAACTGAAGTTAATTGACATATATCAGTTCATATTCATATTAAAAATTGAAGAAGAAAAGAAAGAGTATGCTAAGCCATATCTGAAGGTCTTACCTGTTTAGGACGAGTTAAGATTTTCTTTATGCAACAGCAATTGCAGTTTACTTCTTCCTTCAAAATGCACAAAGTAAAAGCTGAGTCATTTGGCTTTCCTTTTGAGGACTATAGGTGTCAGCAGGTGGTGATGTGCAGATGTCCTATTGTCTTCAGTGTCCCAGTGCTGGATGAAGACAAATGTCCTCCTCTGCAGTCAGAAACAGCAAAGCTTTCAACATCAACCATTTTCCACGCCTGTTCAGCACTAGTGCTTCCCTCTGGTTCGGTCTTCTTATGTTACAATTATAAGGGAGAGGTCTGAGTAAACCAGTGAATTATTATTTTATAGCCTAGATAATCATCCTTTTAAGTGTTCACTGAATGGAACAAATTATATGCAGGCAATTTGTATATGTCTTTCTGTTTACTATTTTACCATTAAAAGATTGTGGACAGAGATTATGATAGAACTGTTCTCTCAACAGTTCAACATACTTTAATATAATTTCCCCACATTTATCTGTTATAAAATATAGTAGTGAATGATCCACAGAGAAGATCCATGAGTTTCCTCTGTTCCCTGCTTGGTGGAATGATCTCCCTGCCTTCATCTGGAATGCAGAATCCCTGGCAACATTCAAAAGACAACTGATAAAAATAATAATAATAAAAAATTATATGCTATCACTTTCCTTTAATCCCTCCCTAGCTTGTGCTACTCTAAGCAATGTCTGAAACTGTGTTTTGAGCACTTGTGTTTTTTTGCCTTTTCACAACCTATTCCTCATTTGTAAGTCGCTTTAGATAGTGAATAAATGTCAAATGTACGGTTCTGGGTTTTGTGAACCAACAAACAGATCACCCTTCAAATGGTTATTGATGTGCATGTTGAGGCAAAAACAAGTAACTAACAAAATAGCATCAGGCATAAGAGACATCAGGATTCAAATTGTCCTTAAAAGATATTTATTCTTGCAAGAATGTTCCCAGTCCATCCACAGTCCAGCTGCAGGCGGAGTGAGACTCAGAGCAGAGGTTGACCAGCTACTTTATAGTGTTCTATTCAAAAGCTATCTCCTACAGCCCCCACTAAACAAAATAACAAAAGGGACCCCCCCTTGAACCCTTCACAGCACAAGGAACAAAAGGGACCCCCCTTGACCCCTCCCCAGCACGGGAATCTCCTTACCTCTGAAATCTCACACACACACACCCTGCAGCTGTATCAATATCATAAAAGAAACTCAAAATACAGCCAAAGAACGCATGGCATTCGTTTGTTAAATCGTTGAAAATAAAATACAAAGAAAAGATGAATTTTTCCACAACAGTGCATATCAATCGTGTTTGCTCAATAAGAAAGTCTTTAAGTTGACATGCCAAGATATATTGCATCTGAAAGTCTTCTGCAGTGTATATGCTCTGCCCTTCATATATTGTCCATGAGCTTGCATTAACATTAACAGATGTTGAAGACAGAAATGCTAGTTACATCACAACAAACAAAACAAAATTAATGCACACATTTTGACAAACAGTATGTAAATCAAATTGCACAGGCTGACAAAACTGGCCGTCAGAATCATAGTGCCCTTCTTCATATTCGGCGTCCCCTGTACGATCAACAACGTTGTTTTAATGGTAGTGTCATGGGATTCAAATGCTAGCCACAATATAACTGGGGCTCTTTTCTTTATAAACGGTTGCGTGAACCCCTTTCTTTACGCCTGTTCTGCTTCAGCGCTGCGATCCAGAAGTACAGTCAGACCAGCCACTACAATCTCAGAATGAAAGCAGGAAATCTTTAGTTATTTGTAACTAAATGTGCATCTCTGATGTTATTCTCTGTGTCTAAAATTCGTGTTTGCTTTGTGCAAAGGGAAGTGCATAAAAAAGTTGTTATATTATACCATATATGTTTCCACAACTTGTAACCTGAATAGTTGATTTCCCCTTTACAAAAAATATTACAATTAACAACTAAAGTATTTCTATAAAAGGACTGTGGACACCACCAAGAATATCTTCTGCTGTTTGTCTTGGCTTTGTCTTAGAATGTAAAGGTTTTAGAATGAATGTTTTAGTAAGCTTTAATTCCCTCGGGGAATGAGAAGGAATGTGGTAATGATGAGGCAGATAGACGTGCTCTACTGACAACTTTCAAAGAGGAATAACTTTAGTTGAACACTGAACACACATTAAATAAACTTCACCCCCTTTGACAAAGAAGATTTGTTCCTACTGTTTGTAATTTAATACTCCATATTTTTTATTATTATTAATGACTAAATGAAAGCCTCTGGACTTTGTGGTTATGCAACAGTCTCCTAGTTTTCCCTTGTCTCCTCTGTGATTTGCCTTTATCTGTGGAACCCCTACTACCCATGTTTTTAATTCAAATCTGTAGAAGTACAAGTACGTACAAATGTAATAACACGCACACACACACACACACACACACACAGTGAGGAAAATAAGTATTTGAAAACCCTGCTATTTTGCAAGTTCTCCCACTTGGAAATCATGGAGGGGTCTGAAATTGTCATCGTAGGTGCATGTCCACTGTGAGAGACATAATCTAAAAAAAAAATCCAGAAATCACAATATATGATTTTTTAACTATTTATTTGTATGATACAGCTGCAAATAAGTATTTGAACACCTGTCTATCAGCTAGAATTCTGACCCTCAAATACCTGTTAGTCTGCCTTTAAAATGTCCACCTCCACTCCATTTATTATACTAAATTAGATGCACCTGTTTGAGGTCGTTAGCTGCATAAAGACACCTGTCCACCCCATACAATCAGTAAGAATCCAACTACTAACATGGCCAAGACCAAAGAGCTGTCCAAAGACACTAGAGACAAAATTGTACTCCTCCACAAGGCTGGAAAGGGCTACGGGGAAATTGCCAAGCAGCTTGGTGAAAAAGGGGTCCACTGTTGGAGCAATCAATAGAAAATGGAAGAAGCTAAACATGACTGTCAATCTCCGTCGGACTGGGGCTCCATGCAAGATCTCACCTCGTGGGGTCTCAATGATCCTAAGAAAGGTGAGAAATCAGCCCAGAACTACACGGGAGGAGCTGGTCAATGACCTGAAAAGAGCTGGGACCACCGTTCCCAAGGTTACTGTTGGTAATACACTAAGACGTCTAGTTTGAAATCATGCATGGCATGGAAGGTTCCCCTGCTTAAACCAGCACATGTCAAGGCCCGTCTTAAGTTTGCCAGTGACCATTTGGATGATCCAGAGGAGTCATGGGAGAAAGTCATGTGGTCAGATGAGACCAAAATAGAACTTTTTGGTCATAATTCCACTAAACGTGTTTGGAGGAAGAAGAATGATGAGTACCATCCCAAGAACACCATCCCTACTGTGAAGCATGGGGGTGGTAGCATCATGCTTTGGGGATGTTTTTCTGCACACGGGACAGGGCGACTGCACTGTATTAAGGAGAGGATGACCGGGGCCATGTATTGCGAGATTTTGGGGAACAACCTCCCTTCCCTCAGTTAGAGCATTGAAGATGGGTCGAGGCTGGGTCTTCCAACATGACAATGACCCGAAGCACACAGCCAGAATAACCAAGGAGTGGCTCTGTAAGAAGCATATCAAGGTTCTGGCGTGGCCTAGCCAGTCTCCAGACCTAAACCCAATAGAGAATCTTTGGAGGGAGCTCAAACTCCGTGTTTCTCAGCGACAGCCCAGAAACCTGACTGATCTAGAGAAGATCTGTGTGGAGGAGTGGGCCAAAATCCCTCCTGCAGTGTGTGCAAACCTGGTGAAAAACTACAGGAAACGTTTGACCTCTGTAATTGCAAACAAAGGCTACTGTACCAAATATTAACATTGATTTTCTCAGGTGTTCAAATACTCATTTGCAGCTGTATCATACAAATAGTTAAAAAATCATACATTGTGATTTCTGGATTTTTTTTTTAGATTATGGGTGTTTCTCAATATGCGTTCTTCAGCGATCTTGCGTCCTTGTGTTCTCGTTTTACGTCATCATAACCGTCGAAGTTCAGACCCAATTCTCAAGAACGCAAGTACAGAGGACGCATGAAAGAACCCGGATGTGTTCTTGATACCGTGGATGCATCGAATGCAGACTTGAGCTAGTACTCGCCTGGTGTCCCAGAAGTCATTGCGGCCGGTTCTGAGTTCGTTCTTCCAAGGAAGCTTGGCAAGACCGGTCTCCACGAGAACACAAGTCCGTTCTCTGCGTTCTTGGAATTGAGAAACAGCATATGTCTCTCACAGTGGACATGCACCTGATGACAATTTCAGACCCCTCCATGATTTCTAAGTGGGAGAACTTGCAAAATAGCAGGGTGTTCAAATACTTATTTTCCTCACTGTGTGTGTGTGTGTGTGTGTGTGTGTGTGTGTAAACGCTTTAATAATCAGCCTTAGGCCGTGTGTCCACCAAAGCGTTATAGTGCAGCAGATTAGTAAAAAAATCGTTCACTTTGGTATGGAAGCATGAAATTTGGCACAGATACTCTCTAAGGGCCACTATTTTGGAAAAAGGCGTTGGCCACTCAAAAATTCAATATGGTTGCATTCAATTGCTATTCAATGCTTATTATATCAATTATTCAAACAGTGATCCAAGCATAAAATTTGATACAAATATACTCTCTAAAGGACATGTTAATAGAAAAAGATGCTTGTCCCTCAAAAATTCAAGATGGCTGCCATTTTTAAAGATGGCCACTGTTCCTGTCGAATATTAAGGTGAGACATGGCAGGCAAAAACATTGTTGTCAAAACTGGTCAATTTTGAGATTTTTGGATATTTGTCTTCAATAACATGTCTTCTTTCAGACTGTGGTGAAAAAAAGTCCAAAAAACACATTTAGACATTATTTTACTACACTTTGTCTGTTTGCGTCTGTAGATTTCGCGTAAATTCAACAAAAGTTGTCGTTGTAAATCTTCCCGCCGATCCGCGATCTCTGTCTGCTCTCTGTCTTCACAGGCACCGCTGGAAAGCTCTCTCTTCACTGTACAATGCTGTCGGATCCAAATATGGTCATTTCCTTTTTATCAGCAACCAATCGCAAAAGTAAAAGGGCTGAATGCGCGATCTCATTGGCTGATGATAAATCTTTAAAGCCCGTTTTCTCAAAATGACCTTTCTCTCATACTCCAAGTCAGAAATCTCCACTTCAGTAGCACCTATATACACCAATCTTTCCAGTCTTGTACCTAGTTATATTATGAAGACATTTACAGAGGGATCTGTAAATATATTATTCCTAGCCTGATTTATATAACATTTTATTCCAAAAAACATGGCGAAAATATTTTTTTAAGGCTATTGACAGTATATTATGATTTACAGGATAACAAAAGTAGATATCCATAAATGCCTCTGTATTTTTTCCCCATCTAATATGTGAACACAATGAAAAAATAATTTTTAATCTGGCTTCATCCAATATTCAGATTTAGTTTTTTAAAATACAAATTAGCGCATATTTAATTAGATATTGCCTAATTTGCTAATTTAAACATTAAATTACAGAAAACTTTTATACATTTTTTTCTCATCTTAATGTAGGTAATCAACTGGGAAAGTTTCATGGTGATATCTGCTAGTTTTTTTATTTTTATCCTATTCACCCGTAGTGTCTCGCCTTAATTATTTAAATTGTTAAAATGGTGATGCAAGCATACAATTAGGCAGAAATACTCTTCAAGGAACACTCTTTTGGAAAAAGGTATGTGCCACTCAAAAATTCAGGATGGCCACCATTTTCAAGATGGCCACCATTTCTGTCAAATAGTTATAATGTCTGCTTTGTCTGCCTCCTCTTCTTTGACCTGTCCAGCTTAGTTAAACTTGCCAGGGATATAAAATCCCCGCCGGCATAGCTCTCAGGTTCAATGGAGTTCATACACAAATCTCTCCACCACGGCAAGGTATAGTCCACAGAGAGGAAAGCCCACTGTTAGAAAAAAGGATACGCTACTGGTACAGGTTGCACAGTGGGGAGAACAAGTATTGGATACACTGCTGATTTTGAAGGTTTTCGTACTTACAAAGCATGTAGAGGTCTGTAATTTTTATCATAGGTACACTTCAACTGTGAGAGACGGAAATCCAGAAAATCACATTGTATGATTTTTAAATAATTAATTTGCATTTAATTGCATGACATAAGTATTTGATTACCTACCAACCAGTAAGAATTCCGGCTCTCACAGACCTGTTAGTTTTTCTTTAAGAAGCCCTCCGGTTCTCCACTCATTACCTGTATTAACGGCACCTGTTTGAACTCGTTACCTGTATACCTGTACACACACTCAATCAAACAGACTCTAACCTCTCCACAATGGCCAAGACCAGAGAGCTTTGTAAGGACATCAGGGATAAAATTGTAGACCTGCTCAAGGCTGGGATGGGCTACAGGACAATAGGCAAGCAGCTTGGTGAGAAGGCAACAACTGTTGGCGCAATTATTAGAAAATGGAAGAAGTTCATTTTCTAATAATTGCGGTCATGTGGGTCATTTGTGTCGCGCAGCGCCGCGTTCCGATTAAAGCGACATACACCGGTATTGCGGTATATTAAAAATTCATTTCGTAACAAAAATAAACACCGGTATTCGGTATGAACCGGTAAACCGCCCAGCACTATTTGCCATTTTGGAGGTTTGTTGTCTGATTAAGGCCGAGGGGTTATCCTTTTACCACCTCAATCATAGACATAGTACACAATCAGTAGACATAGTATGGGATACAACTAGGTACGGGTCACCTACACCTAGCCCGATCATTCATCCAGTGCCATTTAAGTCCCGTGTGATCTGTACACCTTCCAGGTAAGCATACATGAACAAGTCATGTATTGCCCCGCTTACCCTTGGCTCGGCTCTCCCACGCTGGCACAACCTGTCAATTCGGGTGCGGTTTAGGGACACTAAACTTAGCTATACTATTACTACTAGTCAAGAACTACAGTGAAAGTAAAACTAGATTAGCTGACACTGAATCCCATGCTGAGTTCCACAGCAGTGAAGTCACCAGTGTGCCCTGGTTGTGTAATGACGTTCACTCTATTAAACAAAACCTTCCTTAACACATTAAATTGAGCTCTGACAGAAATGGTGGCCATCTTGAAAATGGTCGCCATCTTGAATTTTTGAGTGGCACACATCTTTTTCCATGATAATGTTCCTTTAAGAATATTTTTACCAAATTTCATGATAGCATCACCATTTGAAAAAAAAAAAATTAAGGATTCAAGAAAAATGGCGGCCATCTTGAAAAATGGTGGCCATCTTGAAAAATGGTTGCCATCTTGAATTTTTGAGGGACAAGCACCGTTTTCCAAAAAAAACATTCTGAAGAGAGTATTTTCACAAAATGTTATGCCTACATCACTGTTTGAAAGATTGACATAATGAGCATTTGACAGAAATAGCGTCCATCTTGAAAAAATGGCCGCCATGTTGAATTTTTGGATGGCCAGCGCCTTTTTCCCAAAGAGTGACCCTTAGAGAGTATCTGTGCCAAATTTCATGCTTCTATACCAATTTGAACGATTCTCTTGAAATATGCCATTAATCTGCTGCACTAGAGTGCTGGCTGTGAATCGATGCTTTCTGGATTGGAGTTCCTGGATTCCTGGTTTTCGTTCTAACTCTCGTGTTCGTGGAGGGAGTCGGGACTGGCGAGCCGCACCGACCTGCGAGTCGTGATTGCGTGAAACTGGTGAGTATCGTTGCTGATTTGGATGGTAGGAAATTGAACTAACAGCACTTAGTCTTTTCACAGTTTTTTCGCCAAAGTTTCATTCAAGAGGAGAGACGGAGTAACCTGTTTAACGATTTCAGCCATATCAAAGTCCTTTTAGGCAAGTCGTGCCACTCGGCCGCCATCTTGGCAACGCCTCCGGGCAGCTATTTCGGACTAACAAGACCAGGCTCCTATTTAAATGAATGGGCAGAGAGTCAGAACTGCACTGTCACTGGGACATAAAAACTGCATGTATAGAAACAGCAGTAAAATATGATAAAAATTGCTGAAAAAGTTTGATGACTTTGCCCCACAATAAGGTTTAAAACGCCTTTTCCCCCACAGGTTATACTTTTACTACGCATGCGCAAGGTTTCACGACACCAACTTCATTTACGTCTCTATCCAGAATGTCGGTGTTGTGCATATTCAATGTCAATATTGTTCTCCTTTATTTAAATATAAGCAGGTTTGCACTTTATCAGTAATAACAATGTATTGTATAGATCAGTTGTTTTAACTATTCATTAAAATGAATCGGTTCAAATTAATCATTAGTTCGCGAATTGGATGTGTCATACGGTTGTGTGATTATCCCAGCAGTTAGGACATGGACATCACATCCCACAAGGTTAGTGTCAACACAGAAAACATTACATCACTGGATAGGTTTTTTCGTTTATTTAGAGAGCTTTATTTTTCGTTTATTTAATGCTCCAACATGAAACTTTGGTCTTCCGACCTTATACCATCATGTCGTTTTAATTTGATTAATATGCATGCGGGAGAGAGAGCAAGACAGCGCTTAATTTGGAGACGGTGAAGTCTTGTAACTCTTGTTTACACTTTTGCCTGGCTTCGGAAAGAGAGAGAGAGAGAGAGAGCGCGCGCGCGACTGGGGCTCTCCCTCTCTGCTTGTCCTTTCCATATGGTTCTTTGAGTTAAATATGCGCCCTGTCACTGATCTTGCACACACAACAACTCGCTGTCCCCAAATCGTCTCCGCTGTCGCAAAACCTCAACTGTGCGCATGCGTCAGTGGAACCAGACGATAGGTTTAAAAGTTTCGCGGCTTGACTGTTAAAAGCAGATGATTGGCTTTCCAGCGGGAGGGGCGGGACATGTTCATACAACCGCCATCTTTGCCATTACGGGTTTTCCTTATATAGTTCTATTGAGGATTGAGGAAGTGGCATGTCTCTTATATAAATTGTCTCTGGCCATATTCACAAGGTTGTGAATATAACTTGAGACTGTGAGACCGAACTCGTTTTGAAAACAGAGGTTAAATCCCTTTGAAGGGAATTTAATGTAAATTTTTGGGTTTATTTGTTATTTTCTTCTCTTTTTGTATTAACTGTGTTGTTTGATCGAATGTGATTGCTTTCATTTATTTATTTATTTTCTATATTTTGTTTTGAAAATTATAAGTTACATAACCCTTCACTCAATTTGGTACAGACACAAAGTCTGAGTATGGACCAGTTCAATCAGAAGACTAAATTCGCCTGCAGAGAATAAGGATGTCACAACAATAATGAGCCACTCACACAAGGTGTAAGGTTTAACTAATTGTATTATTTTGTTTGTGTTGAATTCAAAAACTTTAATTCAATAACTGGAATGTATAAGAGAAAAAATAAATTAAAGAAAATACAGGAAAGGGAAAAAATACAATGTGTACTTCTCAAACAAATAAAATACATGATTTAAATGCCTCTTTTTTTCTTATAGGTTTCAAGGACTTCAAATACTCTAAAGGACTCAAAAGGTAAGTATAATCACTTGTCTTTTAAACAGTTTATGTAAATTAATACATTAACCTCTTGTTTGTTCCCTTCTAGGTTTCACTCATTGTTTCTTTGGAAAAATAAAATAAAATAAATCAATATAAGCATGTGTAGCCTACTCAGTCCCCATGAAAAGAAAGAGACAGAAGCTAGAATCAGTGAACATGCATTAATACTGACTAAATTAGCAGGATTTGGGGTAATTAAAATCCCTTTAAAGAGCACAGCATGCTTTAAAATTTTATTAGTTTCATTATAAAACTAATACAATTGTATTACATACTAAATTGGTTGATGTTTCTCTGAGGCTTCTTTATAGACCTTTCTCACAACTTCGGTATTTGTGACCAGAAATACGCAATCGTCGTGGTAATCTACTTCCTCCGCAGTCAAGGCAACATAAACAAATGGCGCAAGCAACTTGCAAGAGCTATTGACACGCTAATGATGTGTCATTTTAGTTAACAGTTCAGTAACAGTTAGCCTTGCTCTCTACTTACCTTGATGTTTATGGACAAATTCCTCTTGGAAATTTTTTTACCCTTTATTTCGTTTTTTTCTTTTTGGTGACGGAGTTTTCCTCCACGAGTCGTCACATCAGCAAATGTAATATTTGGCAAATCCGTTAATGAAGTTGTGTAGACTCTTTGATCCATTTTAAACTTGCCCGAGTTTATGTTTTTCTGGTGTGTTGATGCTTGACAGGAACTCCGCTTCCACAACGATTACGTATTTCCGGTTATTGTGAGAAAGGTCTATTAGGGGAGAGTGGGGACGGTTGCAACGCTTTTTGCATTTCCTTGAGTTTCTCAGAGACTGTTTGTATTGGAAAGCAAAATTTCTAATATAACAAAATCTTTCAGCTACCCAGACACACTGCTGCAACGTGTATATGATAATACATTTACAATTTACTTAAATAGACAGTCAAATGTTGCAACTGTCCCCATAACAAGACGGTTTCAACAGTTCACACAGGGTCTCTGCGGATCCTTAAAAAGTCTTAAAAGGTCTTAAATTAGATTTTTTTTATTATTTAAGGCCATAAAAGGTCTTAAAAAAAAATAAATGTCATTTTTTTTATGAAAGGTCTTACATTTTAGATGACACATTGACTTTGACTTATCTAATTAGCGGCTCTAATTATTTTTTTAATTCTATCTTGGTGGATTTGCTTGTTCACGTGACAATTCGCGTCACTTACGGCAGTATATTAGCCTACGTCTGTCTCCTGCACGCGAGAGGAAAGAAGAAAACGAGTAAATGTCAGTTCAATTGTAAGTTCATTCTTTATGTGCTTAGGAGTGTGCGATATTGTCTATGAACTATGATGATATTGTAATCATTGTTTTAACTATGTACGAGGCACTGCGAGTGCGAGCTGACATCGCGTTTCTTTAATGCTTGCTTTCACTGCGTGATGTGTCAGTTTATAGATGTTCCCAAATGAGTTTTTGTCTTATATATTTATATTATATGTTGTTATATTAGAATATCACATGAGCAAGAGTGCCGTTTTCCATTGCACAATTGCAAATGTGCTATTATTTTATACAACAGTTAAATTAACAATACAGTTAACATTGTGAGTTACTTTTTGGACACAATATTGTCAATTTTCACTTTATATTGCCGACGAGAATTTCATAATGAAGCCGATGATTTTTTTTTTTTTTTATTGAAATCCACGTTTTGAACGAATCATTTAAACGATTCAATGAACAATCACTTGTTTTTCTGAATGAATCAGCCGTTTGAACAAATCGGTTGAATAAATGACTCCCAACAACTCGCTGATTAAGACAGTGACTTGCCGCCACCTACTGGTGGTTTCAGTTTCATATTTAAAGTATCCTTTAATTAAAACGTCAAAATTATAAATCATTTCATATTTAAATATTGAACAGCTTTATGCAATTGTAAATGAAGTATAAATATAGTAATGCCAGTTTTGATGCCGCTTCTGTGTCACCTCTGCACTGCAAGGATGGATTTTAATTTAATGATTTAATTTGACATTGGTACTGTGTTATTCTAATATAATTTAATTTGAATGTTAGAATTTGACATAAAAGGTGATGCATACCGCTACGTTTAGAAACAATATCCATATATAGGTGACAATGCCCCTGGAAATCAATTTAAGGTGGCAAATATTGCCCCTTAATAAAAATGTTAAATTTCGGTCACTACGGTGAACTGTGACCACTGCAGAGAATATAAAAAAATATGAATATCTTCGTGAGTCTTCTGTCAACAACAGGCCTAAACCAGCCAGGGTACCAATACAAAAATACAATCAGTAAAATATCATTTAATTATTATCAACAAAACTTTGAAAATATCTAGACATATTTTTGTCAATATTGCGCACCCCTAATGTACGGTATTCTGATTTCTTCAGGTCTTAAAAAGGTCTTAAAAAGCCTTAAATTTGACTTTGAAAATTGTGCAGATACCCTGTCACAGGGGCAGTTGCAACATTCATTCAAATGGAATTAAATCAATTTGAATTTTGATGTTAAAGAATGATCTTTTTTACTTGTGCACAGACAGGGTCTTCACTAGTTAAATTGGCTGTATAAAGACTTGTAAAAGGAAAAACATTTTACATTTTCAATTAACAGCCAGGTTTTGGTAAATTATTACAAAAGGCCTATTTGAAGTATATACAGTATGTGTATATATATGTATGTATAGATAGATAGATCGATCAAAATCAGCACTGAAATGTATTAATACTGTTGAAGCTTACAGAACTTTTTGTTTATGCTTCACGTTTGCTGCTAACATCAGGACAGAGGGAAACCCCTATATCTGTGCATTTCCTCTCTTGTGGAATACTAAAAACACAGATCAGATCAAATGTATGCCTAGTCTGATTTTTACTTAAAAATGGGAGATATCTAGCTATTAATAGGGGTTCTTTATTAATACATGCATTTCTAATTTTATGACAAGGTTTTACATCAATGTTGTGATTGCAACTGTCCATATACACCTACAGCCATGATAAAACTTGCTATGTTAGCTTGACACAGCTTTGACACATGCTAGCTATGCCTTTTAGAAGCTAAGAAAACGCTGATTAAAATGGTATGACTTTACATTGCTTCACGCAAACACTCTAGATAGTATGATAAAAAAAATCTGATTATAAAAAAAAAATAAAAAATAAAAAAAACATTTTTAATAAATAATTTTTTTTGTCAGAAGGAATGGTCTGCTTTTTCCAGGAAGGAAGAGGAGCTAACTGAGCATGTGTGATATGAATATTATCTCTCTTATCTCTATCTTTTCTAACTGGTCAAAATTACCCCAGATAGCATGTAACCATTGAAACAATGTTGAGTCAGTGTTGATGCGTCAATGTTGATTACATTGAAATAACGTTAGAAAGTGATGTTGTTTTACCATCACTGGCCCTGTCCCAAATGGCGCACTTCATGCGGACTTTCGGTCTCGTGGACTTGAATTGCGCGTGCTCGCTGAGTCTACGAGTCCGTAGGCTGTCCCATTCAGCATTTTACCGCTCTGAAGTGTGCTCAGCAGCGCCCCCTTTGTGCCCTTGAAGCGGTCTTCCGCGAAGCCCGCATAGAAGCAGGCTTCACGCACTTTAACTACCCAGGAATCCTTGCGAAAGGCCAATCAGACAACAGATGGGAGGAGATTTCACTCACGGATAATTGTTGACATGGCTGAGAAGAAAATATTACGGTTTTTATGACCTAAATGTACATTTTATCAGTGGTTACAGTTTATACAAACATTATGGTAATCGACCAGTGGTTGATGTCTCAAACATAATAATAGCGCGTTTAATAATACGATCGCATTATGATTCATTAAATAAATAATGGCAGGGCTTTACTGAGTCATATGTAAACATAGTATGAATATTGAAACCTGTAAATTCATCTGAAACTCATGCACATTTTCATTATGGCTGAGAAGGAAATATTACGGTTTTTATGACCTAAATGTACATTTTATCAGTGGTTACCTACAGTTTATACAAACATTATGGTAATCGACCAGTGGTTGATGTCTCAAACATAATAATAGCGCGTTTAATAATACGATCGCATTATGATTCATTAAATAAATAATGGCAGGGCTTTACTGAGTCATATGTAAACATAGTATGAATATTGAAACCTGTAAATTCATCTGAAACTCATGCACATTTTCATTATGTTTTAAAATTGCAATCTTAGTTCAAATGGAACATTATGTATTATTATGTACAACTGTATACATCATTTAAATAAGCATGGTGTATCTATTGTCTAATGCCCAGGTGATATGCACAATATCAAAATATAGAACTGTAAAATTAGGCTGTGTAGTTGACATGGAGATAAGACGTTGGAGCGCAAAAAATGTGATTTCTCCTGTCCAACAACAACCAGGCCTGTATTTCTGTCAGTAAGGTTATTTTTCACTCTGATTTCTCTGAAAATAAAAAGCTAGATGATATATTAAACTTTTTCTGTACGATGGGTAAATATCATATTCACAAAGCAAGATACCTTAAATTCAAACCTAGTTGCAAATTTTTTGCTTATGATTTACAGTTATTCTTCACTTCAAAAAATCCCCTCCAATAAAAGAGCTTCGAAAATATCCTGTATTATAGAACAAGTTTTATATAAATTGTAAAAATATTTTATTTACTGTTATTATTTACTTTCATTTTCTCTGTATCCCCACATGTTCATTGTTTTGTATTTTCATTGTAATGCAAAAAAAAACAACAAAAAAAAAAAAAAAACAGCCCGTTATTTCCGGCGTGCTGATCAAGTCTGTCCCAAAAATACCTCTCAATGCACCCTCGTGGACTCGCGCCAAGGGCCCTATAGGTCTGCACTACATGACGTCACCAAAGTGTGGACTCTGAGGAAGTCCACAAGTCCTGAGTGTGCCATTTGGGACAGGGCCACTCTTGCACCCTCAGTTAAAGTCCACGTGAACCGGAAGTTGCAAACGACTTTTCTCCAGTGTTGTGACGTATTTCCCAGTGAAACGGAATATTGAACAGAGGGCAGGGTTTTACTCTAGCGCTCCTCCTCTCCATCTCTGCTCATAACAGACTAACGGTTTGAGGGGAGTGGTTAAGCGTTTCCCAACCCAAGTCCTCAAACCTACGTCATCAGGGAAGGTCCTCCAAAGCAGAGGGGAGGGGCATTTTCAGATTTTGATTAAAGATTACGAAGCCAAATTTTTTTTGTGTGTGGATTGACTTGCATGGATGAATTGTTCACCACAAAACGATCAATTTAGGCAAACAAAGTAAATATGGTCAATTTTGATTTCATGTGGACTTTAATATTGAAATAATGTTCAGATTTCAACCACAAATCAATGGTGTTAATATTGCTTCAACATTAAAGGGCACCTATTATGCAAAATTCACTTTTACATGGTGTTTGAACATAAATGTGTGTTGGCAGTGTGTGAGCAAAACCACCCTAGAATGATAAAAATCCACCCAGTAGTTTTTTTACTATCTCAATAAATCATAAGCACTGTCTCAGAACACCCTGTTCTAGATTTTCCTCATTGTGACGTAGAAATGAGCTAAGCCCCACCGACGTGATTTGATTGACATCTGGTTTTGGCATAGACCCCGCCCTCGGTGATCTGCATCCTCAGCGACAGCCGGTAATGTCTCCTAAGAAGTGTGTTGTGGGATGTAAGAATGGACATACTAGTCTTCACTGACATCAGAGCCACTGAAAACGCAGCGGATGGATTTTATTTATGAAGAAAAGGCACCACTTAAACTTCCTAAATACGAGATTCATTTTCTGACTGACTGTTTAGTGAACGAGGGTCAAAGTTAATCCTCAAGTGTGGATCGTTGCCTACAGTTCGCGATCCAACGTCGCCTCCAGAAAAAGTAAGTGTATTTTATGATTTTTGAGCAAATAGTCATGTAATAAACCTCAAAACAGCCCTACGGTGGTCAAAGAACAGCCAGCCGGTTTAATCAAAGAGAACACTTTATTTCAAATACAGCGGCTAAAACTCATACGGGCACAGACAAGGTATGGAGTTAGCCAGGGAAGAGAAACACGGGAAACTCCGCAAAGCACAACACTTCACACAGTGAGTTTTCACGCTCAATACGTCACACAGTGTTTAATACTCAACATAGCACCCCAGCCTGCACAGCACACCGTGAACACACGTAAGGCGTGTTTCCTCCGTTCTAAATTCCCCAACCTCCCTCTCTAACCCGCTGTCCGTTACACAACACACAGTCACACAATTCATGTAGGAATAAATTAAAAACACTTCCCTCTCGCGGGGCAGAGAAGACCCATCTGTAGGGGGTGAGTGCGAGCAGCAACCCGTCTTCCCGCCGAGGACGTCACTCTGCCGTCCAGATGCGGAACTTACAGTTCATTCATAAAATCCCTCCGTCGTATGCATCAAGGCATTCATAGAGTCTCGGTAGCACGTGGGCATTCATTCAGAGAACCTCGGTAGCACGTGGGCATTCATTCCTAGAGTCTCGGTAGCACGTGGGCATTCATTCATAGAGTCTCGGTAGCACATGGGCGTCAACCGAGAAATATTCTGAGGTAGTCGGTGACACTAATTCCCCCCCCCTCTACAACTCAACTATCTCAAACAAAGGCAGCTAGCTAACTAGCTATCTTCATCTCCGGAGGACCTATTGTCCCCGAGAGACAGCCAAAACGTTCTCAACTAGTCACCACCTCAGCCCCGCTCGGTTGCACCACACCTCTTTTTTAAAGTCCCCTTTGTCCTCCATTCACAGGTGCATGCCATCAAAGCAGTCATGTAATCAGCCAATGACGACACACTACAGTCATTTCAATCGATGTCAGCAAGTTCAACAACAAATGCGCCTAAAGCTATTTATTGTCGTCGTCAACTCGTCATAGGATGTCTCAACAAACAACGTCAGACAGTTTCATGTCACGTAGGCATTTTTTTGCAGCATTTACAAATGTAAATAAATTAAGGTCTGCTCTATCTCCATAGACAGTAGGCTATATAAACGTCTATCTCCCTCCCCTTAAGAAATAAATAAAAAAATTCGTTTGTACTTCACAGTAGTGTGTGTGTGTGTGTGTGTGTGTAGTTTAAAAAAATTGCGCGAACATTATCACAGTTCGTGTGTGTGTGTGTGTGTTGCACATCCATAATGGCAAAAGGGACGCGATTAAAACTTTGTAAGTACAGAAATGTATCAAATAACCATTCCGAGACGTTTAGTCCATTCTCTTTCGTGTTTATTCTGTCCCGGAGTCTCTTCATCATCTGGGTCCAGCAGCAGGGCGGGGATATGCAGCTCATTTACATTTAAAGTGGTAGACGCCAAAACAGCTCTTTTTAAAACAGGCCCCAAAAATGACATTTTCAAATGGTTATAATAAATTAACTGTGGCGTATTTTGTGCTGAAACTTCACAAATGCATTCTGTGGACACCCAAGACCAATATTACATCTTCTAAAAAGGGGCATAATAATAGGTGCCCTTTAAAAAGTGATGTTGTTTCAACATAACTTTTGCACCCTCGGTTAATATTGAAATAATGTTCAGATTTCAATCACAAATCAATGGTGTTAATATTGCTTCAACATTACAAAGTGATGTTGTTTCAATGTCACTTTTGCACCCTCAGTTAATGCTGAAGCAATGTTGAGATTTCAACCAAAAATCAACGGTAATAGTATTGATTCAACATTACAAAGTGATTTTTTTTTATCAACATCACTTTTGCACCCTCAGTTAATGTTGAATCAACATTACACTATGATTGATTCTACATCACCAATGCTGAATCAATACTGAAATTAACACAAATAATCAATGGTAATATTGAATCAACGTTACACTAAGATGTTGAATCTACATCACTGCTATTGAATCAACACTGAAATTAACTAAAATAAATCGATGGTAATATTGTTGAATCAACGTTACACTATGATGTTGAATCTACATCACTGCTGTTGAATCAACACTGAAATTAACTTAAATAAATCAATGGTAATATTGTTGAATCAATCTTACACTATGATGTTGAATCTACATCACTGCTGTTGAATCAACACTGAAATTAACTTAAATAATCTTTGGTAATATTGTTGAATCAACGTTACACTATGATGTTGATTCTAAATACATTTTGTTGAAACACTGAAAATACAACTGAAAAGGAATGTCAACCAATGTTGCCATCTGATGTACTAAGTTAATGTTGAAACAACATTAATATTTCAACTACACTTCAGTGATGCGTCAACAAATTCCTGACCAAAAATTTGGCAAAAACCTTTTAAAATATAAATGAAACATTTCCAGCAATTGAGTTCATTTATTTTATTCAATCAATCAATGACAAAAATATATTAAAAGATCATTCTTTAAAAAAGAAAGGGGGAGAAATAGGACAAAAGCATTTCAACCTTTAAAAATATAATTGGCTTCAGAAGTCTGATGTCATAACTACAGGTGGTCCAACGGTTCAGGTTTTTAAAAATCTGTCATACATCAGACTACTGCCTCTTTTCCTCTGGGTTCTCTGAAATCTGAAAAAGAAAGCATGATGTTACTCGAGAACAAGTCAATTCAGTTGCCACATTCAAGAATGTTAATATACTAAACACAATACAATTCGCTTTTTAAAAAAAGTTGGTGAACACAAAATATTCTAACTATGATTAAAGTATCATTAAATTCTGATTATTTCATTTTTTTTTTAAATCTATTAATGCTTCAATATAAAAAAATCACTACGGCAGGGGTGTCCGATTTTATCTCCAGCCCTAATTAAGCAGTTAATTAAACTGAAGCAGCTAATCAAGCTAATCAAGGTCATTGGGATCAATGGAAACTTCCAGGCAGGTGTTGGAGCTAAACTCATGACTTCATGAAGAGGAACAAACACCTATGGGCTATAGCCAGTTAACAATATCTCAGTTCAATTTCTGTGAAACTACATAGCATTCAAGTAACACGTTTATCTTGTAGAATAAAAGAACTTTGGTTTTTACAATGAAAATTTCTTTAAAGGGATGGTTCAGCCCAAAATGAAAATTCTGTCATCATTTACTCACCCTCAAGTTGTTCCAAACCAGTATGAGTTTCTTTCTTCTGTTGAACACAAAAGAAGATATTTTAAAGAATGTTGGTAACCAGAAAGTTGACGATATGGCCATTGATTTCCATAGTAGAAAATAAATACCATGGAAGTCAATGGCTACCCTCAACTGTCTGGTTACCAACATTCTTCACTCTCTTCTTTTGTGTGCAGCAAAAGAAAGAAATTCATACAGGTTTGGAACAACTTGAGGATGAGTAAATAATGACAGAATTTTCATTTCGGGATGAACTATCCCTTTGAAGCTGCAGATTCACCTTATGTAGAACTTAATCTCTTCAAATATCACAAAATAAAATAGCCATGTCAGTCACTTTCTTAATAAACACAAGATGTTTTTTGTTATTGTGTTTCAGTGGAAATTTCTCAAATTTAATACAGATTCAGGAATATGAATGATTACCTGATTAAGCAGTGATAAGGCACAGGATATAATCAAGTCCCAGGTCAGGTGATTATGCTGTCGACAACAACTCGGTGTATAATCAATGTCAGCATTATCAGGAGGGGGGTGCTTTCTATTTATTTATTGTCCATCTTCGTCGGCCTTCATTCCTACTAAAGGAGCAATGTGCTCTGCATGCAAGCACTGATGGATGCAAGACATGGGCTATGTTTGCAGTGTAACTTTCTTGCTCATGTTCATGTCTTCTGCACTTCAAGAAATGTTAAATGACGTTAGAACTTTATTCAGGAAATTCGTAATAAACTTTACTAAAGTAATGTGCATTTTTTAAGTATGTAGATGCACCATTGTTTGAAACTGTGCTAGAGAAGTCATGTAAGTATGTCAGGTGCTTCAACAAACCAGACTTCTGTATAGGATGCACCTATGTTTTCTCTCTAATGAGCAAGCATTACACTACTGAGAAGTGCACATGCAAAACCAAAATGGGCGTTTACCAATCAGTGGCAAATTTCAAACTACGATAAATGTTTTTCAACCATTTTTCAACAGACTTGCTAAACCACCCCACCCCTAAACCAAGGCCCCACTGGATTAGAGCAAATCCGGTAAAGCGGTTGAAAATGCCCCTTGTGGTTTGAAAACGCCCCACTGATAGACAAACACCCACTAGTGTTCTGCAGAGATACCTGCCTGTATGATCTTGTGCTCATCAACTACAAATCACTGTTAGTTCAATGTCACTGTCTCCATCCATGTGTGCTGTTGGCTTTCATCAAAATTTCAATGCTGATCCAACACACTTTAAACACTGAAATGTCAATCTCAACCAAAATTATGGTTTGGATCAAAACTCAACATTGTATTAATGTTCCCATGCTATCTGTGCGATTTTATTTCAACACTTTACTTACTTGGAAAATTAATGTATGTTAGTAGATTTAGTAACAATAAATAAAATGCACGTAAAAAGCATGCTAAAAACAGAAATACATTATATGCACCAATGTTTGAAACTCGGAGAGTTCATGCATGTCAAACACACAAGACTTCCGTATAGGATGCACCTTGTGTTTTCTCTCTAATAAGGAAGCATCAATTAACTACTGAGAAGCCCACATGCAAAACCAAAATGGGAGTATACCAATTAGTGCCAACTTTTAGTGCAAACTACAATTGTTTTTTCAAAAGACTTGCTAAAATCATGAGGGCCCACCCCTAAACCAAACCCCCAGTGTATTAGAACAAATGAGGTAACACCATTGAAAGGGCCCATCATGAACTTAAACGCCCCACTGATTGGGAAACACCCAGTAGTGTTTTGCACAGATACATGCCTGCAAGATCGTGCGCTCATAAACTAAGACTCACTGTTAGTTCAATGTCACAGTCTTCAACCATGTGTGCTGTTCCCTTTCATCAACATTTCAATGCTGATCCAACACATTTTAAACATTGAAATTTTGATGTCAACCAAAATGATGGTTTGGATCAAAACTCAATATTGAATCAATGTTTCCATGCTGTCTGGGACTTTCCCAAAAAAATCCTATTGATTTGTGTTATGTGAGCAATGAAGGCTGAAATACTTAATGCTGTCTACTAGAAGGCGCGACAGGATAAGACGTCTTTAAATATAAATATATCAAAATGTTTTAAATATATGCTGCTTTCTCAAGCCAACATAATAAAGAAGCCTCAGAGACACATCAATCAATTTAGTATGTAATACAATTGTATTAGTTTCATAATAAAACTATCATAAATATAGACTTTATTTATATTCAATTTTCAAAATTATTTATACATCACACATGCCTACCTTTTGATGTAAATAAAAGATGAGAGTGGTAAACGTTACAGACATAATATCATGGTACATTTCAGCCTATTATTGGTTTTTATTTCCACTTCCACTATTATCCAAAGAGACGGAACTATTTGCACTGTATCAATGGGAAATACGTCATAATCTGTCAGTTGGCTATACTGTGGCTCACATTAAAGGGGTCGCTTGCAAGTCGCAGCAGCACGAATTACGTGATCAGCAACATATATCTGCATCAAATATTATGGGTAGTTAACAGTGAGTGGTGGTTTCAGACATTATTTTATTAAAGTGCATTTGTAAGTGCCGCACTCGTGCTGACTCTTATTCTGCCTGACAGAATTAAAAGCCTGTGCTGAAGGCAGAGCGGTTTGGCCAATCAGATGAAAGGGGCGTTTCAGCGCCGCCCACGTGTGCCAGAGCCATAGAGAGCCTAAGTCCCGCCCCTCCGCTTCCGGCTCATACGACCTTATTTCGGAAAAAATATGTATGGAAGTCAATGGCGAGAGATAACTTATCTTTTTATTCAGTCTGAACTGTGCCCTGAACTACACATATGATGTTTGTCAATTTAAAAGGTAATTATGAAAGTCAAGAAAGTCGCAGTTTGTCATAAAACAGAAGAGTAACGTTTAGTTTTACGTGAAAATCGCTCAATGAACTACATCTCTCGTCTCGCACTATGTACGTCACAAGGTCCGTGGCTCGTATGTGTGTATTCTGGCTCAAAACACTCAGGCATGACGGCGTAACGTTACGATTATAATGTAAGACTATAAAAAAAATGACAGACGTTAGCTTCAGTAAAGTTAGCTTCATTCATTGAGAGAAAAGGTATGACGTCGCATGTGCACCTTCTGGGTTTGTAGTCTTTGTAATTACGTATTTTCACAGTCTTATACCTCAGCAGTTTTACATCAAGCTGCGACTTTAAAATGTATCTTTTAAATTGACAAACATCATATGTGTAAATCAGGGCACAATTCAAACGAGATCAAAATATTTGTTGTCTCTCGCCATTGACTACCATACAATATTTTTCCGAAATAAGGTCCCATGGTGGTCGACCGGAAGGGGAGGGACTTAGGCTCTCTATAGAGAGCCTAAGTCCCTCCCCTTCCGGTCAATGTCAATGGCGAGAGACAACAAATATTTTGATCTTATCACATTTAGCCGTCTAGTCCCATAGACTCCCATTCAGTCTGCACTCGCCCGCGATCACCTCCAGTGGAATTATAATGGAACTGCAACCAACCATCTATACAATGGGGATAATAGGAAGTGCCAAGGCTCTCCGTAGACGGGCTCTGTTTAAAATCTTAACTCTTTACCCACCATTGACGTTTTTGTTTTTTGCCGTACGGAAATTTCCGGCAATCCAAATGTTCGCTGTTAAACCGTAGGTGGCGCTATTATGCATCTTCTGAAAGAGTGCAGAATCTCCGGATCAAAACAGCCGAAGAAGAAGCAGAAACAACAAACAAATGATTTAAACATTGTTTGTGCCTTTTAATTTAACGTTATCATCAGAAATTAAACAGCATATAAATCAAAATTGCCAAACGTTACAGAACGTTGTCAACCTATTCACAAGCAAAATATAAAATTTAATTCAAAGCCTTTTTGTATCACCCAATACATGGCGATTCATAGACTTTGCAAATATTATGCAATTTAATATTGATAACAAAACTCAAGCTTGATCTGTGTATGCAGTAAAATGACCTCTTAATTATTTTTTTGTAGCTTATGAGCAGCAGATAAGCCAGTCCCCCGCTGAAAATGAGGAGGCCATGATGACTACAGGGACAGAGAGGATACCAGAGTAAACAATATGAATTAAAGTTATTTAACCCTCAGGTTGTGTTCAAAACCCTATAACACCATCACCTTTTGTGTTCCCGGTCAAAAATTTATAAATAAATTGTGGAATAGTGGAATATTTTTTGTTAACTTCTCAGCTTAAGTGAATTATTATTTAACCATTACATTATTTGTTGAACCATGGTATTATTAAAGGGGGGGTGAAATGCTATTTCATGCATACTGAGTTTTTTACACTGTTAAAGAGTTGGATTCCCATGCTAAACATGGACAAAGTTTCAAAAATTAAACTGTACGTTTGAAGGAGTATTTCTGTGCCAAAAATTGTCCTTCCGGTTTGTCACAAGTTTCGGAAAGTTTTTTTCGAGTATGGGTATGTGTGACATTAGATGTAACGGAATTTCCTTATATGGGTCCTAAGGGCACTTCTCCGGTAAGATCGCGGGCGCGCGCGCACTCGTAGACCAGAGCAAGAGAGCGAAAGCAGTTCGCCATCAAAGCGCCCTGCCCGGCTTTTGGGAAGCCAATATCACCAAAGAAGTGTGTTTTTGGTTGCCAGGGCAAGACAACCCTGCACAGATTCCCAAAGAACCCGGCGTTAAGGGACCCGTGGATGGAGTTTGTTTTTCCTGAGCATGAACGGAGTTGTGTAGACTGTTTGTTCCCTGCATTTCGACGATGATTGTTTTATAAGTTAAACAAAGCCCAGATCGACGGATTTGCAGATCGTCTAATGCTTAAGGATCGAGCAGTCACAATGATAACGGTTCGGTGAGTAAAACTGCTTCTATTGTCTCTGTGTGTTGTTAGCTCGGCGCGTTAGCACAGATTTAGCTTCGCCCACACGGCCCGCCTCCAGACGCTCGTTTTTCTCCGGAAAGACTCGGTACACCCTATCTTTCTTTGATAAAAATAATAAAACTAAAGACTTTTTGGAGATATGAAGGATGCAATACTACTCTATAGGTACTCAAGATTAACAGGAGATTGAGTGAAAATGAGCATTTCACCCCCCCCTTTAAAAACTACACAATAGTAAGAGCTGAACTGTTGCTTCATTTATCCAATTTGGAAAAAGTGCTGATTTGGAATTCCACCATAGAAAAAGTGGGCCGGTCTTGGGCCTGAAACTCCCGGGCTGAAAAGTGGCCCCACTCCGGCCCTGTTGCCCAGTCAGCCGATTACCTCTCTGTGCTTGGTAAGTTCATGATCCACGCCACAGACCCCTGCAGTCTTGCTGTCCGGATACCTCAGATGGTGCCTGTGCCTTGTCCGGGATGGCTGCTGTCAGTATAAGGATGTACTGGCACGTCTCCCGGAACTAAAGGCCAGGGTGACCTCCATCTATGGCTCCATCCTTAAATTGGACTCCACAAAAAAGGTAGGAGGACTCAAACTCACAACTTAAATATTAGTAGAGATATGCCACACAGACACAGGCTATGCAAGCTTTCCATATCAACGCTTGTTTAAAATCCTATTTCAGGTCACTAAGAAGCTCGCAGGTGAGGCGGCTGGAACAGCAGCGTGGGTCACAGACGTGGGCAATGAATCTGGGCAGGTTCTCATGTGTGTCCTTACAGAGGCTGAGGGTGATGGTCTTCTTCCCATGTGCTCTGGACTTGTGGAGCGCTACCGCAGAGCCGGGGAAGCTCCTCCAGAAGTCCTATATGTGGACCGGGACTGTTGCTCTTCCACGGGCAAAGGCAAGGCAGCCGCTGTGTTCGCAGAGTGGGACCAGCTGCTTGTCAGGCTGGATGTGTGGCACTTTATGTGGATATTTGCAGTAGGAGTAACCACAGACAGCAAACCGCTGTACAGCCTCTTCATGAAAAACCTCTCTGCATGTATCTTCAAGTGGGATGCTTATAAAAATGATATGAAAACAAAAAATATGCTTATAAAAAGGCTTATATTGTTCAAATTCATTTAAAATTGTTATAAGCAACTTTATAATACTTTATGGTTGATGATGATAAATCATTTTAGAATGATGATTGCTGATTTAATCGCGGGTGTTAGCCGATTGTGAAGCTCTTCTGAATCTGAAGTGAGTGTTTAACAAACTGTGAAACTCGGGATTTGGTGAGTTTATGTCACGGGTGGTTGAAGCAGACGAGGAAGTAGGATCCATTTGCAGTATTCCTTTATTACACAAACTCAGACTCAGGAAACAAGGCACGGGAACAGAACAACCAGCAAACAAACATTAAGGATTGAAAAAGACTGAACTAGACACACAGGCTTAAATACAAGGGCAAACAAGCTAAACAAGATAACAAGGGGGTGTGCCTAATAGGAAGTACCTGGGAAGACTAATAAACATAACTGGGAGCTGCTAAACATGAAACAAGACAGAAACACAGATTAGACTTATGACAGTTTATCTATGTTTTATTTCCTTAAAAGATATGTTACAATGCATATTATGCATGCTGTAAAGATCGTTTGCACATTTTCTGAATGTTAAAATGATTTATTTTGAAATGTTAAGTAATATATTCTGCTTAGCCATGGATGAATATTAATTTGCACATTCTCAATATGTCGAGGTAACATACGTTTGTCATGAAAGTTGAGATGGATGTTTAAACACTCAGTTTAAAGAGTAAATAGTTATAAAGAAATAATATTGAATGTTAATGACACTGTTTTGGTAAAACAGGTCAGGTTTTTTGCTTGAGTTGGGAATCTCTCATGGATTTGAGATGGCGAGCCACCAGAAAATTGAATGCTGATTTCTGAACCTGGGAAGAGACACTTTTGCTGTATCACGAGGACCTTTTCGTTTCGCTGTAAACATCCAACCTTCTTCAATTGGGAGGACATCCTTTTTTTCACTTTGCACTGGTAGGATTGAACTGATTTCACACTCACCCACTGGATTTCTTAAAGGACTTTCTGGACAATATTCAAAAGACAATTCGGACAAAGAGTTCTAACGAGGGTACTGTTTATTGAATATTATTGAATGTGAGTCAGATGTAAAATTTGGATTTCTTTTGATCAATTCAGTGTGATATAAGTTTCAGTTAGGTTGAATTGTGGTTATATGACATTGTACCTTGTTTAAGGGAATATTTGGTTTGTCTAAACGGTATAGGAAGTTCTAATACCAAAAGCAAAATAGAATAATAACCCTAAACTCTAAATTAAAAAGACAGTGAACCTTAAGAGCTGTCCAAATTACAGCAAAATCAAATAAACATCTTATTATAATCTATATTTAAATGGAGATAATGTAGATAATATAGATTAAATTGTTTCAAAAGGGATCAAAGGGAAATAAAATCTTAAGAGAATAAGACAAGGAATACATTTTTGTATACTTTTTTTTTTTTTTTTTCAAATCTGGTTCATGTTGTTTATGTGACTGTTTAAGTACAATACATATATTTTTTGAGTATTTTTCTGACCTGATTGTGTGATTTATTTACTGCCAGTATTAATTCTGTTCTCCGCTAACCTAGAAACTGGTCCATTGCTCCAACCTACATTGAGGGCACTTGTTACATTTAGCTTGTGAATGTCCATCTGTCTCTTTATCTCTGAGAGTGAAACCTGAGAATGTTGGTGTGTTTGTGGATTATGAGGAGGGTCTGGTCTTTTTTTATGACGTGGAGTCCAGATCTCATATTTACTCTTTCACTGGTCAGACTTTCTCTAACCACCTCTATCCATATTTTAGCCCAGGCGATAATGATGAACTAAACAGTTTATAAACTGTACCGTTAATACATTAATAGACTGTATTCAAGTAATGAGATCTTCATTCATTTTCATTGTTATCAAAAAGTGTCATTGTTTAATTCGCTCATATATAAAGAGCTAGATAATGCTTTGTTAGCAACTTATTAACCATAAACAGTTCTCACTTTAGATTAGGTCACAGAAAAAGTTATTAATTAAATTCTTTAATCCAGTCTTTATTGAACATTAATTACATTATTATTAAGAGTGTTAAAATGTTTACATAAACACAAACACACACTTTCTCACACACACACTCTCACACAAACAAACACTCACTCTCTCACACAAACACACACATTCTCACATACACACACACAAACACACAGACTCTCACACACACACACACTCACTCACTCACTCACGCACACACACATGCGGAGTCTTTGCTTTTCTCTTTCATTTATACTTTGCTTTTAAAATATACTATGAAGTTGACATATGATTTAATATTATATATGGTTAAATTGTACATAATACACATCCTGTGTGTTTCAACATGTTATTTTGTAAGGAAATCTCTGAAGCCATTTCCTCTCTATCCTCTCCAGCTGTAAATTTTTGAATTACTGAAATATTGTGGTTCTTGGTTTATATTGTAATAACCGCAGCATCTGAATAAAGACAAGCGTTCAATTCTATATCTGATATTGAGTGTAATCTAAACAGCTTGCTAATTATTATGCAAATACACATTGGAGAACAATGAATATCTGCTCACATAAACATTACAACAGACAGACAGGATATAATCAAAACATGGAGGATCTTTATTGTTGAATGAATGAATGAAAATAATGAATTATTATTCAATGTACATGATCCTTAAATCTAGTACATATTCTTCAAGAGAAGCGAGAGCATTAGAAGGCTTATATCAGCCAATAGAAGACAATATCAGCAATTTGTCACTTAAAGGAGAACTCCGGTCAATTTTAACATTGAGCTCATTTTTTTTTGTAAATTTGGAGTGCTGTCAATACAGAGAACAACGACAAAAATCGGTGTGTTGTCTACACCGTGTTATCCTCTTTTAAAAATTTGCACCCTGTTGACTTCAATGGGGCAAGTACTAAACCTGCTTTTAGCCTTTTAACATCCTTGATGTGTCATTACAAGTGCACAGGTCATGTGAGTGATTCCTTCAGAGTGAACACGGGTGTATCTGACTGCAGTAGATGTGAAAGATATGAAAAAAAATTATAATAATTCAGCCAGCTCATACCTGTATTTACATCCTGTTTTCGGTCGAAGTCCACAGTAGTCGATTGTCGAGTTCTCCACTGTTGCTATGCTCACGCACATGAACTCGACAATCGACTACTATGGACTTCGGCCGAAAACAGGAAATACACCCATGACATACCAGTTGTCCTCAACTGTGAAAGTTGTTCAGCAGTGATGTAATATCTGGAAGTTTTAGAATTAAATACTGTTTTATGGTTTCACTCTTCAAGACAAGAAGAAATGTTTGCATTATTTTTTTTACCGTTAAAGCTTTACCTTCTCATCATTAGCCTACCCAACCTCAAGTTGTTCCAGCCCTCTATGATTTTTTGTTTTGTTTTGCTGAATACCTATGAAATTTCACAGAAAAAAATGTTGGTAACCTAACATTTGATTCCATACTATGGAGTAAAAATATGGAGTCGCTTACAGGAGGGTTGAATATGGTCCACTTGAAGACATAAATCCTTTATGGCCTCTTGAAGTTCATTGATTATGGTGATGAGGTCACCATCATTCTAATCTAAAACATTAATATTTAAATATATAATCAATCCTACCGTTTTAAAATTATTCAAAATGATCAAATGATTGCTGAAATTCAGATTTAAAAAAAAAAACTGAAATGTTGAATGCAAAACTATAATAATAAATTACCTGAACATGTAAACTGTCATGTATAATTACCAGGAGTTAGCATGATCTTCAAGATGGCAACGATACTGAACAGGGGCCCGTTCTTCGTACGTTACTTATTACATCCGAGATCAAATGACACATCCAAGATGATATCATCGTGCTAATCATGATCTGGCTAACTCGGTTCTTCGAACACACTTGCCGGATATGATTAGTATCGCTGGATTGAGTTATCTGAGATAATTGCGCGTTCATGCCAAGTTTAAAAGGGGATATGTATCGATAGTAGAAACATTGATCAGCAACGCTGCTATTGGCTGCTCAGCGTGGCCAAAGAGCGCGCTCAGTTTTTCTCCTCAGCAGAGCAAGAACTAATAGTCGAAGTTTATTCTGAATTTTAATGTTTAATCAAAACGCCAGGGAACACCTCAAAGGCTGCAAAAGCCAGGAGAGAGGGCTGGCAAAAAGTAGCAGACAATTTAAATCCGTTAGGGACCGTTCGGTATTTATGGAAGGGGCCACCGGAGGAAAATAGGGGAGGGTCATGTCTTTTTATTCTTTGTTGAGGGGAGGGTCATCCAACTTTTTTTAGTCTAGGGGGAGGGTCACCCAACTTTTATATTCATTAAAACAGCAACATTTCAAAGTGGCTTGTTTGGTGCTATTTTTTTTTTCCATTTAGCTCCATGTTGATCTCGCGTTATCAGCCCCCCTTCGATATCAGATGGGTCTGACCCAACAAAAATCCAGTTTGGCGCTGTTTGACAGTGTGCGCTTCAGTTCGCGCTTAGAAAAAGTGCAGCATCATGTCAGAAGAATGCCAAATAAATGTTTACCCGGCAAAGCTTTAAAGCACGAGCAAATAATGAACTTTTTAAGTGCACAGTGTCCTGTGAGTGTAACTCTACCGCTGCATTAACATGTGATGTGAACGTACGTCGAGTTTAACAGTATGGGACTGAGGCGCCAGAACTGCTGATAGAATGTGCGCTGTAGGGCAAAACTGCATATTTTAGTTTCCATTCTTATTTTGTTTCCACGATGTGTAAGATGTAGGGCTACCACCAGCTGCGGCGCTACCATTGGGCCCGGGTGGGCATTTAGGTCCGGGCCCACCCATTTTCTATAGCCTATGGTTTTGTACGTTTCTTCATTCGGATCTATTTGCGATGATCGATCCAAATTCTAAACAAACAGTTTACATGCTTCGTCCTTGTTACATTATTCATTAAGATAATAATTAATAAATGCAGGCATAATTATCAGTGAACTTGAAAAATGTTGCAGATATGTATTTGTAGCGGATCTGGTCTCACACCACAAGAAAACCCCCACGACACCACTGGCTTCGGTGGACCACGTCTGCAGTTTATTGACAAGAGGACAGACAATTAACACACACGCCTTCAGGTTCACTCTCTCTCTCAGCTGACTCTCTCCAGTCACAGGCTGTTCTCCGTTTTATACAATAAAGTCTTGTTTTACAATAATCAATTTCTCTGTGTCTTATTTATGGAAATTCACATTCACAAAAATCAAATTAAAGAAATAAAATTCCATTAAAAGTACATATTATTACATTAAGATTTTAGCCAAAATGTCTCAATTTGTTAGATCGTATAGGGGATTTTTTCTTTTATTGTTAAACATACCTGCAGTTTATTGACAAGAGGACAGACAATTAACACACACGCCTTCAGGTTCACTCTCTCTCTCAGCTGAAGGATGTATGAGAAAAGACACATTAAGTACTGTCCCTGATAGCACAGGTACATCTCGGAGACGTCTATTTGACGTCTATATTTACATCTGCAAGACGTAGTTTGCTCATCTGCAATACAACTATTGGACGTTTCCTATCAGATGTCAAATAGACGTCTATTAGATGTCTTTAAGATGTTTATGATGTAGAATGTATGTAAAACTGACATCTTACAGACGTCTGCACACAGCAGATGCTTTCCAGATCAAGACATCTTTAACAGACATCTTGCAGACGTACGTGTGCTATCTGGGGTCCTCCATTACAGAAACTGCAATTCATCTAATACAGGCCACACATATGGCTATAAACATACATTCTAGCATCCAAACTAAAGTTACAGACATTCAATATACAAAACAACATTTCTACAGACTCAATCCACCAAAATTATATTTCAAGAAATGTATTTACAAGGAAAAACCCGCACTCTAGTTTGGCGCGCGGGCGGCAACATCAAACAAACACGTGCGTTCATGAAACTCAGAAAATGCATCAAACTGTACTCAGAAAAGTGAATATATCAACTTGTTTCGGTTTCATGACATTTCTATGATAAATATTGACTTCGAACATCACTTTATACAGTATATTTTACTCTTAAATGAAGAGCACTGCACAGACATACCTGACTCTCTCCAGTCACAGGCTGTTCTGAGAGAGCAGGCGCGACCGGTCCATTATCAATGACGTCACTCACAGAACAAACTCAAAATGTTAATTATAAATAAAAATACACATTTTCCTTGTTGCAGAGAAAAATAAAAATTGCATTAAGAATGTTTAAAGTATTTGTTTTGACTTCTATAACCGATTTAATTATTGAACAAATAAAAGTTTGCTGGAACAGTTACCATGAAAAACTCCATTTACTACACTTTACATGCATGCAAACAAATGCCTTTCAACTTGTGTGTGCAAAATTCAGAATAAAATGAATGTGCAGCAATTTGTACAAATACAGAGTCTGTAGGCCTACTGTGTTGTTAAATAAGTTCATTTAGTTTCATTTTTGTTAAAATATAATAATGTTATTTTTTCATCTATGTTGATTATGAAAAGTGAACCGCACACACGAGTATACGCAATATCGAGAGACATGGAGCGGGTCAGACATGATTTTGACCACTTAATTAAGTTTGGTTTTGCAGAAAACGATTTTTTTAAGTGAATTTCGTTTTTTATAAATTGTAGCCTATCTTAATTTTAATATTTTTTTTTTATCAACCAATTGCCAAATACCAAATATAGCAGACAACACAATCATAGAGGCGCCCGCGTGGTCACTTGCACTGCTCGTAAACAGGAGCGCATCTCATCCTAACTTAACGAAACTCAGCATATGCCTCACATACATGAAATATATCTTAAGAAAGCTTGAAATGTCTTTTTAACAATTTAAAACGAAAAGAAATAGGCTACTCTCTGGTTATGTAATGATGTGCATTTATCTCTATAGGCGCGTTCACTATACGGAGATGGCGATCGTCAACTTCATTTTTACAGCTGTTGTTGCTGTTAATAAACTAAAAATAACAGGCTTATAATTTTATTAAACAATAAATTAAATGAAATTTTTATTGTATTAAAAAAGCAACAAAAAATCCTGTTTATCAATATTGTGTGTGTGTGTCGAAATAATTTCTCCGCAGCTGCTCAAAAAAAAAAAAAAAAAAAAAAACAGTCAAAAACCCCACTGTCAGTGTTTTGTAAGGAACAGGCAAATATGTTCAATATAGCAGGAGACATTTTAATTGTTTACTAATAAAACAGTTATTTTTTTATGTCAGTGTCGGCTAGACAGATGAAGTTGACGACTCGCGATCTTCGCAGCGCTACCACATCTTTAAATCACTATTAGTAGGCTATTATTTAAGTTAACATAAAATACATAGACCTACACCACAAAAACTAGTTGAGGATAAATTCGTTAAAATTGGGCGATTCCAGTGAATGGACGTGACATTTGCAGTCAAAACTTAAAATAAAAATTCTCAGAAAATGCATTTATTTGAAACGTCTGAAAGGAGTCAAGACATTAGAAAAATATCAGTCTACACATGCGTTTTATATTTAATATTGTGACGTGACACAAAAAAACTTTAACTTTTAGGTGGCAAAATATTTTTTCAGTAATTCTAAAATATATATACCCACACCGGATGAATAAAGATCGGCCTCCACAGAAAATTAAATTTTATATTATTTTTATTTTATTTTTCGTGTTTGCATTTATGTGAAAAAAAAAAAAAAATGTTACGGACGTGACAGTTCTCCATTACGCACGGACATGACTGCTCTGAAGCGACTTTAAAAATTGCCCAGAGACCTCAAACAGAAAGCACAAAGCCTTTCTTTAAAGTGAATTTCGTTTTTTATTAATTTCATCTTAATTTTAATCAATGTTTCATCTGGATTTAATAAATAAGAAGTAGTCTAAATATAGTAGAACATAGATAATCATGACACGGAGGCGCGGGCGAGTGAACTGGACTCTTGTCTCATAAATGAACCGAAACTCAGCGTAAGGTATTCTACTTGCCTCATAGACCTGAGAAATGTATAGAAAGCTTGAAATGTCTACTTTTAAACATGCAGAACAATTCAAAACGAAGGAAAACAGACTGCTTTCTCCTTATGAAATGTGCATTCCTCTCTGGCGCGTTCTGAGAAGATCGCGACGCATCGTCAACTTCATATTTGCAGTAGACACAGAAAACACTTGTTTATTAATAAACAATTAAAATGTCTAGCTATATATGACATTAATAATCATTACTTTTGCCGGTTCTTTGTGACAGCTTTTAGATGCTTTATTCGCAACGCCACCCACATGTTGAACGAGTCACACCGCATCAGCACCGAAAACATGATTTTTTTTTTTCAAATCTAAAATAAAAAATCGTGATACGAACCGAATCGTAGGTTTGGTCTATCGTTACAGCCAGATGAGAAAGCAAGAGTTTATGGTTTAAAAAACAAACAAACAATGGCTATCTGAACATCTTTGCCAAGCGCAAACCAGTACAGAATTAGGCTAATCAATAAATTATCGGGGAGGGTCATGCCTTTTTTCACAATCATTTTGGAGGGTCATAGAAAAAATTATTGCTGGCGAAGGGAGGGTCAAGTCTTTTTTGACAACAGATCTCAAAACTCCTCCGGTGGCCCCTTAAATAAATAACGAACAGTCCCTTAGAAATGGCCATGTTGGATGTTTTTATTAGCCTATATTTTTGTATTTTAATAATTGTATAATTACTTTGTTCATTGTAATGTCAGTCACCACACTAGAACATGGGAACAAATAAAAGTGAAGTACAAAAATATTCTACATAATGGTAATTTTTAGTTATATAGTCTCTTTTATAAAAGGCACTGTTAAATAAATGGTTGTCTGTTTATAAAAGCAACCAAGAAAAAGGCTGAGAAACAAATAGAAAAGATCTTAGTAGTACACTGTAAAATATTTTTTTCTGCGTTAAATTAAGGCCGTATAGTCATTTCAACTGTTAAATCTTGAGTAATGATGAATTGCTTTGACTTGTGAAAGTGAAACTGATGATTATGTTAATGTAAAAATATTTTGCCATGAGTTATTGATCACATTTTTCCCGAGTGTAGTTCATTGTAATGACGTGTTTTCCTCTTTTGTGCACTTTTACATAATACACCAACACTTGTATCTGTTCCCAAGAAAGTGGTGGCTGAAATATGTGCAGTAAGTGGACATTTTCTAACTTTCCAGAGGAAAGAAAGTATAAGCCTTTGTAATGTCCATTTGTTTCCATTGCACTGGACAGTGAATAAACTCTCTCAGATAACTGTCATATGGAGGAACTAACCTACCTGCAAGTGCATAAATAACTTTTCTTAATTTATACTTGTATGCTTCATGGCTGCAATATAAGTTGCAGGATTCCACATCTACAGAAAGGCCTAAAGAAGAGTCTGCACAGACAGAGGAGACATAGGCCTACAGGTGGGCAGTGTATAGCCAACTTTTCCTTTTTATTTGTTGCATGAGGCATGTGTCTATCTCTTGTTGCAGGCACTTTTCTTTACAAAGAACAATTGAAATAAAACTCAAGGAACTAAGCATATTTGTCTTTTATTAAACATTTAATGAAAAGTTTTTTTGTGGCAATGTTGTGTAATATGGCACGTGCAACAATGTCACAGGCCCTGTTAGGTGTGCAACCCTCAGACTTTTCAGACACTGAACTCTTCCCTTTAGTTATAAGTTCATTTCATTGTGTGTCCTTGTCCTGTCTAGAGCTGCATTGTAACTGGTTTGGGTCAGGGAATGGGGTCATAAAACACCTGTCTGCAGGCAGGAACATGTCATAATCACCTATGAAAAATGCAGTTCTGTTAGGATCAGCATAAGTGTATGTAATACAGTGAGCTTGATATTTCATTGTGGAACTTTCCTTACCACTTTCAAATAATGTGCATAAATGTGAATCTCTGGAAATTCTTAAGTCATGCACAGATCCTGGCCATTTTGCTTTCACATTTGTGATATGGAAGATTTTAGTCAACTGCCTTTTTTTTTATTTGATATAATTTTACTAATCTGGAATATTAAGAATCACAATAGTAACTGGGCTGCACATTTACATTGTGAACCCCCTTTCTGTTCACATAATCCCCTTCATTGACGCCTTGATGGCAGTCTATGGTAGCCTATAGTCTTCTATGGTACCAATCACGTTAGTGAAGCCTGAGTGACATATCTGTAATCGGCATGGTCATGATTGTATGATCTTCATAAAAAATTATGATAGCCTAAAAAAAAACTAAAAAAAAAAAACTAAAACTAAAACTGTCTTTTAAACATAAAAGCGACAAAAACCCGACAATTAGCGACGTACGAAGAACGGACCCCAGCTCTTTCCGTAGCTTTTATGCATATGTCCAAGAATCGACGGGTAACACTACTGTTTACAACACGTAATATTAAAGATAAAAGGTAAAAGAAATATAGTAATTTAATACTTCTTTATCTTCAACAGGGTAAACTGCAGCTGCAATGTTTATAAGGAATGATGTGAATAACGATTTTATTTAGTGCCATTTAGTAGCCTACAAAGATGCGCTGTTTTATTGGAAAGCGCGGCGCTGACGAGATTAGTTCGCGCCGCGCTGACCATTGGGTGGCGCTGCATACAATAGCATAAAAGGTATTTTTAATGAAAGGCCCATGTTTAATAAAAATTTTCACAAAACTCAATGAAATGTTTAGTTAAATTAGAAAATATGTAAGAGATTGTTAATTTAAAAAGTTATGTTGTATACACATTCCTATCCATATATTTTGTTTTGTCACGAGTAATAATCTCAGGGTTTACTGGGTTTTACCATATAGACTGTAAAAAATAATTAAGTATTGAGTATAAAATTTAAATATAATATAAATACACAATATCAAATATAGAGTATTAAAATTAATATTTTATTTATGTAACAAATAAATGAGCGACGGCTGGGTGGTACCATCACAGAGGCACAAAATCACTCTCCAGAACATTTCCGTTCACTGTTCCCTGCTTGGTGGAATGATCCCCCTGACTTCATCTGGAATGCAGAATCCTTGGCAACATTCAAACCGACCCACAGAGAAGATCCATAAGGTTCTGCATCATGAGGTTCTGCGAGCCGATCTTCGGTTCCACATAGTTCCATATGTTCCACGTTCCCAGCGTTCTGATTGGCCCGTCCACTTGCTCGCCATTGGTCGCAGCGAAGTTCCACTTAGAGTGCATCCCTATATGGTCATCATGATGTGGTTTGTCATTGGTCCTTCTCGAAAGTTCCACTAAGCCTGCATCCTGATTGGCCTGTGGGCGGGACCGCTACCGAGCGCGTTTTACGAAGTGGGGGAGGTATTGCTCAACAGACCTACGCAGTGCTTTGAACATTTTAATTTAACCAGATTTTATTACGGATCAACTAATTTTTGAATAATTAGTTTGTTTATTTTTTTTTTTGTGCTTCAAACGTGCATAAGGTAAGGGTAAGGGCGAACATTTGTTTGCATTTTAATTTTTCGTATTTACATTTAGTCCAAATGTCATGGTTGAAATATGATAATGAATATTAATATGAAGCAATGGCGTTGTCCTTGATCTATAGTTTATTTAATTTTTTTATCCATAGTTACTGTGTTAAAAACCATGGTTATTTTTCCGCAATTCTGTATGGTTTTGTAAGATTTTATGTGCCTCAAATTAATATTTTGACAAATGAAAGCATAATGCCATACATTTTAATCGGTTAAGCAATGGTAAGTTCGTGCTACTGTAGCTACTGTTGTTGTACGTGTTATTTTAATACATGGTTACTTTAGTAAAACTATGATTAATTTTTGCAAGGCTGTGTGGTTGTCTGTGTGTGCTTCAGTTTAGTTTAGCGATACACAACAAGTTAGACAACCTTTCAGTCTCAACTCTAGCATAATTGTTTTGAACATCGACTTTTATGATGTTTCTTTACAGTTTGATGATGCTTGACTGTCGACAGCGGAAAGTTTTAGTCCTGAGTGCAGCGAAAAGCGTTTGTCCTCAATTACGAAGCAAGAAATACATTTAAAAACATTTATTTAGTAACACCGTTAGTTGAGTTTTGTTTGTGGTGAGTGAAAATTAAAATACACTTTAGTCAGTGTATATAATTCTCGTTTTCGCTCTGTTTTCAGGTAAAGAAAAACAAAGCAAGAAAAACGACGCATATTTGTCTGCCAAGCCAGCGAAAACAACACATGGTAAGTGAATTTCAGTTACATTATACATTAGCGTTTAGTCTATATAATCATATTTGATTACTAGTTAAGCATTTTTCTCCCATAGAAAACCGTTATAAGAAAACGCTTAACGTGGCTTACTGTACTAAGACATTAATATTAAATTACCAAACTCTGCACACATCATATTAATAAACCATATTATGTATAAAAAATAATATAAGCCCAGAAATTGAACGCAACGCGTGTAATTACACGTTATGCATTTTTCTCCCATAGAAAACCGTTATAAGAAAACGCTTAACGTGGCTTACTGTACTAAGACAGTGATATTAAATGACCAAACTCTGCACACATCATATTAATAAACCATACTATAAAAAATAATATAAGCCCAGAAATTGAACGCAACGCGTTTAATTACACGTTAAGCATTTTTCTCCCATAGAAAACCGTTATAAGAAAACGCTTAACGTGGCTTACTGTACTAAGACAGTGATATTAAATTACCAAACTCTGCACACATCATATTAATAAACCATATTATGTATAAAAAATAATATAAGCCCAGAAATTGAACGCAACGCGTGTAATTACACGTTATGCATTTTTCTCCCATAGAAAACCGTTATAAGAAAACGCTTAACGTGGCTTACTGTACTAAGACATTAATATTAAATTACCAAACTCTGCACACATCATATTAATAAACCATATTATGTATAAAAAATAATATAAGCCCAGAAATTGAACGCAACGCGTTTAATTACACGTTATGCATTTTTCTCCCATAGAAAACCGTTATAAGAAAACGCTTAACGTGGCTTACTGTACTAAGACAGTGATATTCAATGACCAAACTCAGTACACATCATATTTATATACCATACTATGTATAAAAAATAATATAAGCCCAGAAATTGAACGCAACGCGTTTAATTACACGTTAAGCATTTTTCTCCCATAGAAAACCGTTATAAGAAAACTCTTAACGTGGCTTACTGTACTAAGACATTAATATTAAATTACCAAACTCTGCACACATCATATTAATAAGCCATACTATGTATAAAAAATTGTAACTGTCTTAGTACAGTAAGCCACGTTAAGCGTTTTCTTATAACGGTTTTCTATGGGAGAAAAATGCTTAAACGCGTTGCGTGCAATTTCTGGGCTCATCTGATTTTTTATACATAGTATGGCTTATTAATATGATGTGTGCAGAGTTTGATAATTTAATATTACAGTTTTTTACAATCACTTTGTTACTATTTTCAGAACCTTGATGTCATTTTTCACAACTCTAGACACAAAACTCACAACCAATGATCAAAATGCACATTTTTCAAAACTCTAACCCTTTTCTCAATTGCTTGGATACAATACACATAAAACTTAGATCATTTGTTCATTCAACAAAAATCACCTGTTCAATATGACACAACTTAACATCAAAGTACTACTATTTCAAAAGGCAATTCACACATTACATTTCAAATGAGTGTCTATTCATTTCCTTACATTGATCTAACTATCAATTGATACAACTGCTCAAAATGATAAGAAACTATTGCATTACTCTGAATGCATAGTTGTATGCAAACAGACAAACAATCTTCCATGTTTACTAAATCATGAAAGTTTCAAGATAACGATATTCATTGTCACCAATTAGCATGGAGCATGAACCAATTAGACTACAATATCCATGGATGTAGCCTAATATTTGATCATACTGCTTCATCAGACACTGTGTCTATGGTCCCAAACACTGTACTACCTTTTCAGACTATGTACAGTATTGACAGCACTGCACTGTATAGATCATCACTCCTGTTCTGTTTCTTACAGTACAAGCAAGCAAGTTGAGGAACACTGCATTTGATGTTTTACAGTACTGTCTTTTCTTTTCTATTTCATAGCTAATTATTTTTTGCTTTGATTCAAATAAACCTATGTTGTGATTGTACTGTAGTGTTTTGCATCAATATATTACAAACTTTGTTCAATGATTCCACTGTAGTATTCTCTCTACTACTGCAGTGCCTTTACAGAGATGTATTTACTGTACATGTAGTGCCATAATGAAACCTGTATCACCTATTTTGTTCTACAATATTTAATGATTGTACGAACAATGACACAATGAAACTATCAGTTGCTTGTGTGTGGGTGATCTATAGTTATGTCTCAACGGTATTTCACAGTAAATTAGTTTTTTGAACCAATGATTGTGCAAGTGCAAGATTTCTTTAAAGATGTGAATACACAATGCAATGTTTTGAACATTAGATAGCCTGTGTTACAAGTGATAACCGTTTTGAGTTTTGTGTCTAGAGTTTTGAAAAATGACATCAAGGTTCTGAAAATAGTAGCAAAGTGATTGTAAAAAACTGTAATGTCTTAGTACAGTAAGCCACGTTAAGGTTTTCTAACGGTTTTCTATGGGAGAAAAATGCTTAATTAAACGCGTTGCGTTCAATTTCTGGGCTTATATTATTTTTTATACATAGTATGGCTTATTAATATGATGTGTACTGAGTTTGGTAATTTAATATCACTGTCTTAGTACAGTAAGCCACGTTAAGCGTTTTCTTATAATGGTTTTATATGGGAGAAAAATGCTTAATGTGTAATTAAACGCGTTGCGTTCAATTTCTGGGCTTATATTATTTTTTATACATAGTATGGTATATAAATATGATGTGTACTGAGTTTGGTCATTTAATATCACTGTCTTAGTACAGTAAGCCACGTTAAGCGTTTTCTTATAACGGTATGGGAGAAAAATGCTTAACGTGTAATTAAACGCGTTGCGTTCAATTTCTGGGCTTATATTATTTTTTATACATAGTATGGCTTATTAATATGATGTGTGCAGAGTTTGATAATTTAATATTAATGTCTTAGTACAGTAAGCCACTTTAAGCGTTTTCTTATAATGGTTTTCTATGGGAGAAAAATGCTTAACGTGTAATTAAACGCGTTGCGTTCAATTTCTGGGCTTATATTATTTTTTATACATAGTATGGCTTATTAATATGATGTGTGCAGAGTTTGATCATTTAATATTAATGTCTTAGTACAGTAAGCCACGTTAAGCGTTTTCTTATAACGGTTTTCTATGGGAGAAAAATGCATAACGTGTAATTACACGCGTTGCGTTCAATTTCTGGGCTTATATTATTTTTTATACATAATATGGTTTATTAATATGATGTGTGCAGAGTTTGGTAATTTAATATTAATGTCTTAGTACAGTAAGCCACGTTAAGCGTTTTCTTATAACGGTTTTCTATGGGAGAAAAATGCTTAACGTGTAATTAAACGCGTTGCGTTCAATTTCTGGGCTTATATTATTTTTTATACATAGTATGGTTTATTAATATGATGTGTGCAGAGTTTGGTCATTTAATATCACTGTCTTAGTACAGTAAGCCACGTTAAGCGTTTTCTTATAACGGTTTTCTATGGGAGAAAAATGCTTAACGTGTAATTAAACGCGTTGCGTTCAATTTCTGGGCTTATATTATTTTTTATACATAATATGGTTTATTAATATGATGTGTGCAGAGTTTGGTAATTTAATATTAATGTCTTAGTACAGTAAGCCACGTTAAGCGTTTTCTTATAACGGTTTTCTATGGGAGAAAAATGCTTAACGTGTAATTAAACGCGTTGCGTTCAATTTCTGGGCTTATATTATTTTTTATACATAGTATGGTTTATTAATATGATGTGTGCAGAGTTTGGTAATTTAATATCACTGTCTTTGTACAGTAAGCCACGTTAAGCGTTTTCACGTTAAGCGTTTTAGAATGTCCCAAATTCGGGAAGATATCTCCTAGTTTGTGTAAAAGGCTGAACAAAGATTCAGAATTATCATAACTTATAAGCGAAACTGTCAGATTAAGAAACGGTTGATTAAGTCGGCTGAGGAAACATTAGAATGATAAATGCAATCGTTACAAATACTTGTTTTGTTTGGAAACTACATGTTTTTGTTCTGTTAAAGATGTAAATGCAGTAAATTCCAGTGAGACGCTCTAGCGTCAAGGCTGCGTACTGCACGCTTAAACACTGCTTTTTACACTTGATACAGTGTACAATATCGAATAATTACAGTAATTTGCGTGTCATCCCTTTTGCGCTCTATGCCCATTTTGAAAAGAGATAGCCTTTTTGTACAGTCTTTGACACCCCCTCATGGGCAATTTTTTCTCCACGAAGAATATCTTGTCATAAAAGCAATAGATTATGTTAATTTTGGGCTCATTTTAATTGTAATGATATGCTGTAAAAAAATTAAGTGCCATTTTCAATTATCTGAGAATGTTTCATGAGCTGTATGATGTTTTTGACACATTGCAGTACATTATTTTATAGATTATGAAAAAAAAGAAATTCTATTTATCAGCAAATAACTCAGCAATACTTAAGAGTTTGTCAAAGTGGATACATTCACTGTAAGCTTTCAAATGACATCAACTTTGTGTTAATCAAGGCAAGATTTTTGAAAAATATGGTAATGAATTTTTTCGCAGCTAGGTGGCGCCTGCTGGCGGTACACTTGGTTTTAGAGAGATTACTCAGCACTCGTTAGGAATTAATAAATGTAATTAGATGCATTAAAAAGCTGAGATCCTAAGCTTTAAAATGATATATAATTTGTGTTGTTCCATTCAGTGGTTGATTAGTAATAAATTGTTTAATTCTTTCCGAATGGGAATAAATCAAATAAATACATAAAAAAGCTATAGGCCGCCTATAGGCGGTTATAGGACATGACACAAATTAATAAATTTTGAAGCCACTAGGTGGCGCTCTTCTCACTTGAAGAAAAAGATTTTTAGGCCTGCACACTAATTTGATGTGAAATGTTGCATTTATTGAAAAATAAAATAAAATAAATAAAATAAAAAAATATATATATATTATTTCTAATGGAAAAAATAGCTAATAAAAATTATATAATTAATGCAAACTATCATAAAAATTTCAAAAAATTCTAAATAATAATCAGAAAACATTATAGAACAAAAATATATTTGATTGGTTATCCTGGGAAAAAGTAAAGTAAAATTTTAAGGCTTCGCCCGTTTTCGGGCGGGAGGAAGCTAAGTGTGACTATTATACGAAGAAGCCCAGAGGGTTAAAACAGGCATAATATAAATATCTCATTGATATTTTACTGAAGGAAAAAGGTGAAACACACAAATAATACACGGCGTGACTTTTATTTATACGTTGGCATATAAAACAAGGATATTTAATGACAGTGCCACGCGCGGCGTTTAACTTTTGTTTATACATTGGCCTTTTCATAAGAACACAAGGGTTTTGACATTTGCGGCTCGGCCGGGGTTCGAACCGCGCGACTTTGCGCTCTCTGCCCCTCAATGTTCTCTGGATGCCAGCCAATCAGCTGCTCGGAAAATCGAGCGTTTGTCGAGCGTTTTCAGATATGGGCCAATCAGCAGCTCGGAAAATCGAGCGTTTGTCGAGCGTTTTCAGCTTTGGGCCAATCAGCAGCTCGGATTATCGAGCGTTTGTCGAGCGTTTGTCGAGCGTTTTGGGCCAATCAGCAGCTCTGATTATCGAGCGTTTGTCATGGCAACCATAAACAAACCTGACTTGACGCTGAAGGAGCTCACCGTGTGTCACCGAGTGAGTGAGTAAAACAAAAATAAATAGAATATTACGAATGTACTGATATAACATTGTCTTCCCAGAGTAATTTTACAATGTACTGACATGGAATTTGTCGATGTAATATTATGTCTTGCCGTCAATCGCTGGTTTTGATATTAAAAGATACGTTAGTTAATTAACGTCAACGTCACAGTCCTGTTTACACATTTAAACCATATTTACACTTCGAATTTCGACTCCAAACTGTAGTAGTTACATCTACAGGATCTAAGGAAGATAACCACGTAGTCTGATCAAAGATTAAATACATTTTGAGAGATCGCTAGCATGTAATGTAATGCATTGCATTGGAAATGAATGGGACAACATGTGACGATCTCTGAAAACAAAATTAAATTATGAAAAGACCATACAGTTAGTATCTTTAGACCCTTAAGATTATAATATCACCACGTGAAATCAAAATATAAAGTTTAAGTGTATGCTTTATGCATTAACAATAAGCCTGTTTGTTTAATGGCTACCAATGCATAGGGGGCTAACCCTGGGGTCATTATTTACCTGTTGTGTCAGGTTCTGTTAATTTGTTAACGTTAATACTTCAATAGTGAATTTGTAGTACTAGTATATCATTAGTCTTATGTGTGATATTCCTGTTAATATGGCAATTAACATATAGTTTTACCTGTAATGCTTGCTTAATGCTGTGCTGTGTCATTTCGTGTCATTGTAGAGATGGTTTTTGCAAATTTAAAAAAGACTGCCTCGCAGCAGCTTCTCCTGCGTGCCTCTGATGAGGCCGTGGCCTTCATCGCCGCCAAGGGGCCACGCGGGACCGCTGCTGCGAGGGCCAAGAAGCCTGAGGTGGTGGAGAAGGAGGCCAAAGCCCACGTCGTCTCCAAGGGCGGTGACCCTGGTAATCACATGCTGGTGCTGGGCTGCCACAGCATCCAGTTTGGTAAGTACCAGGGTCAAACGTTCCGTTGGCTCCTGGAGAACGACGTGGGCTACACCACGCAGTTGGTTGCCAGCCACCAACGGGAGCGGGAGAAAAGTGCCTCCGACAGCCCCCTTATGGCCAACAAGGACGCACTCGCCCGGTACTCGTGCGCCCACCCTGCTTTTGCGGAGCAGCTGCGGTACCACCGGGTGCACGAGGAGGCCCGGGCTCGCGCCATTCAGCCCGGGTGTGAGGGCGAGGCGCTTGTTGGCTTTGGGGACTACAAGGAGGCCACCCTGAAGGACCTGTACGACTCAAAGCAGAAGAAGCACCAGACGTAAGTCCTGTTGTGGTGAAGGGCAGTGGACTGTTGACAGGGTGCTGTGACTTGTTGATATGCGTGTTAATCTTTGATCATTGTCTTGCAGCTTTGTCAAGTGGCTACGGCGGAAGACACCGCAGCCTGGGACCTCGATGGACGCCGCCAGGAAGTACATCCTGGGCCGAGACAAGAAGCGGTCGGCAGAGGTGGCTGCTACCCCCCCACCACCAGCAGCACCCCCAGCAAGGCCGCTGCTTCCACCACGCTTCCACACGTCCACACTGAATGATATTTGTACCAGACTGACTGACTGACTGATGGGAACTCATCGGCATCGAGTACTCCCAGATGGGCAGAGTGCTGCAGGACGTCAGCTTGGACCCTGACATTCCACCATTCACCACACGACAGGGCCCGAGTAGTTTACCCTCCCCGCTACAGGGACAGGCCATCTCGGGGGCGCTTCATGGCAGCGAAGCCAAGCCGCACCACCATACCTGGTTTGGAAGGCTTGAGACGGTAAGGCTACACTTCCATCATACATTTCCCTGATGTACACACAAGCTGCTTTATGTAATGTTGCTCATTATCATGCTCACATCTGTCATTGTTTTTGTCCGTTGTCCGCAGCTGCCTGGTCAGACAGACCTCTGGACCTGCCAGCAGTCCCAGCGCAAACAGGCTGGTAGAGGCAGTATGCACCCAGCTCTGCCGCTTGATCTCCTCGGGCACCCGTGTGCACGGAGGTCGCGGTGGGACAGCATACTGCTTCGGTACCAGCACATCCAGCACACGACCTTGTGATGGATGGAGACCGGACACACCCGCTACGGCAATGTACATTTTTGCTCTGCCGCGGCGGGTAAGAGTGTGGAGGACTGGCTGAGGGAGATGAAGGACAGGGACCAGGGTCGAGCCCCGGACTGATTCCGCATTCTCGCTGGGCCAGGTGTATATAGTTGTGTGTAAGTGTTTTTTTAAAGACATTAACTTTCCCCTCCACGAGGACCGGGACCTTGCCGCGGTGTGGAGGCTTTCTACAAACACCGGTCCACACTTGCCACAACTCTTCTACAGCACAGTGACGCTATGCTTGAAAAAACATAGTGTATCCCATTCACACCTGTATAACATTGTCATGCCTTTGTACTATTCTGATTCTTTGCACTGACAAGTTATATAGGCCTATACTGTGTGTCTGCTGCCTATCATATGGTTTAAGAAAAAAACAAAAACATTGTCTGTCCCATTCACACCTGTATAACACATTGTCATGCCTTTGTACTATTCTGATTTTATGCGCTGACAAGTTATATAAGCCTTTTGGACATGTGGGTATGTTCATTAATGTGGACACTGTCTTTGGAGTTACGTCCAGTGGCTGCGATGCAAGATACCGGACTGCCGTTGGTGCTGGCTCATCTGCTGCTGCCACGTGGTTAAATAAAAAAGCCTTGTATGACACAGGTACTTCACACTGTAATGTCGCTGCGTTATGTATCCATGCATGTCTGTACTGAGCGCTTATAATATGTGTCTGTCTGCTGTGATTGTGGTTTAAAAAAGAGGAATAAAGCCTTGTCCCACTGTTCTGCATCTCTGCACAGAACAGTTATGCCATGTGTCTGCTCTGATGCTTTATTATTATTTTTATTATCATGTTTTATTGTATTGCATTGTATTGTAGTTTAAAATAAATAATCTATTTCACACTGTAGCCTACTGCTGCTGCGTTTGGTGTTTTCTGCGTCTATACATCATCATCAACAACAACAGATATTTAATTGATATTTATTTTATTGAAGAAAAAGGTGAAACAAATAATACACAGCATGTAACTTTTATTTATACATTGACATATAAAATAGGCACGATATAAATACAACATAATGTTTAACACGATATAAATATAAGATTTTAACATGTCTGCTTCGGCCGGGATTCGTACCCGCGCCAAAGAGTAGCCTAGGCTATAGAAGCCTATAGGCCCGCGCCTCGAGAGTGGCTCGCTCGCGCGACTAGGTTTTATCTAGGTTTTAACTAATAATTTCTCTAATATTCTCTAATATTCTTCTCTTTTCAGGGTTTCTCTGCAGAACAAATCTTTCCCCTAGTTCAACCAAATCGTCTAACTTGTGGGCGGAGTTACCATCACTATCTACCTCTACAGTGCGACTTCATAATTTCCAATGGGTACGTTTTTTTTCTGTAGTATGTCTTATATTCCAAATTTTAATATAATTTTTATATTATTGCATTTCATGTCTCAGCTCCACCCCCTGTAGGATGCGAGGGAAGGAAAGCTTTTTTTGTATAGCCTTTTGGGATATTCTTGATCACTCGAGCGTCACTTCACTGCGTCATCATCAGCTGCAGTCAAAGGATCTGCCCTTATGTTGTTAAAGTTATTTAAGACAATAATAAATGTATTAATAAAGCTAGATGCCCTGTTGATATATGTGTGATATATTTATTTAAACTGCAAAGGTAAAGCATACAAAATTACTGTGACAGATGTGAAGGGGGAGGATAATTTATAACTGTGACAGATTTCTCGACAAGAAAGACTTCCGCAAAGGATACACCTGTGCATCCTCGCTCATAATTCCTCTGGAAGCTTCCTCACTCCTCATTCCTCATTTAGAGAATTGAGATCCCCTTCCGAGCTCGATCGGTTTTCGGGTCATAGGACGAAGGAGCGATATTGAGAAGCAGCACCCAGTGTCCTTCTGCTTTCTTTGTTCTGGTTATCAGCAACAGCATTACCAGTTCTAACCTGTGAATTTGTTGGTGTTAACTAGCTCACCTCCAATCAACCTGTTGATTTGTGTCACCTGGAGGGAAGCATTTTAAATCCAGGACACATTCTTATTCTCTCTCTCAGCACTTACCACCACCATATTCTTTTATAATTCAATAAATCGTATTTTGATTGACACATCCAGTGTTTGCTTCCTTGAGCCCGTGTTGTGGCCTATATGGAGGCTTGTCTAATTTTGTTAGGAAGATGTTAAACCAGCTGGGTGGAACATTCGATCCTTCCATCTGTTCACTCTTTTGTTATTTTCCCCTGTTTTATTTTAGAGGTTATTCTGGGTCGGGACTTAATAGTTTCTCTGTTGGGTATGCAGTGCAGTTCAAAACTGAGTGTGACCATTGATTATATGGCCTACAGTTGTTGAGTTTTCTTTTTTAAAGTCGCCTTGTGCCCAGTACACCTCAGACTATAGATGGGGATAAGCAGGAATCCGGGATTTTACAATCTATTGTCCGTACGCGATACGATAAGAGATGTGACCAGACATGATTGCTCACCAATATGATATCCCTGCTGTTTTCTGTGGGTTTTTGAAGAGAGCGAAACAATTTTTCTAAAGTGCATTGTTGTTTTTTTGTTTACTGATTTCTTCTCAATTTTCTTCTTGAAGGCGATTGACAATTATTTGAGCAGAGGAGGATCGGCCACAACATTTATAATCGGTGAATGAGTTGGGCGCAGGGGGGCCAACAGATAACATTGGTATGGTTCCAAGGAAAAAGACCCTGCCCAATCTTCTCTGCAGGCCCCCTTGCGGCCCCCTGCGCACCTGGGCCCCACCCATTCACCTGAGTATAAATGTTGTGGCCCCACTGTGTGATATGTTGACCAGTTTGATTCAGTGTCTTGATAGAGCATCACTGATCTTGAAAAAAATGCCTAGGAAACAAGGATGGCCTCCAGTCCTCCCCAGACAAGAGAGGGAACGGAGGGAGAAACTTCTACGGAGGTTGGAGTCAGACTTTGCTAACACTGTACAGCGTGTCAGCAAGGCAGAAGCCTTAAAAAAGAGTGGAAAGTTTTCCAAACCTCACTGGCCTCCTGTAATATCTTCAGAGGAAAAAGAGAGGAGGAGGCTGTTCCGAAAAAGCCTGGAGAAACCGTCATCTCCTCCAGCCTCCCCATCCACGAGCCAGCAGTGGCCTCCACAAATGAAAACTGTGAAAGTGTCAGGTAAGATCTTTAAACTATAAATGTAAAACAATGAATTCATATCAAATACAACCATTGTCTAAAATAACTTTTTATTTTATTTGTCTTTTACAGTTCCTTCATGCGCGTCGCTGGCTGTGCTCCCTCCTCCATCAACTGTGGCTGCGGTGGCCCTTAAACGGGTGCCGAGGGCCACAGCCTGGAGGAGGAAGAAGAGGGCTGAAGAAGACCTCAAGGCCTTAAAGCAGGGCAGAGCCACGGCCCGGAGAAAGGATCCAACAGTGTTTCCTTGCAGTCTGTGTGGGAAGCCTAAGCGATTGGAGTTTGGGCACAGCTCCTTCCGTGGGCAAAGCTTCTGTGCCACTTCTTCTGGCAAGACAGTATCGCAATGGCTGTCTGAGAAGAGAAGAATTGCAGCTGCAGACAATGTGGCTGATGTGCCCAGGACAACGGCCTGGAGGAGAAAGAAAAAGGAAGAGGCGATTTCCCTAGGCCTGCCGCAGAAAAGACCGAAAAAGTGCACGCCAATAACTTGTAGCCTGTGCCGGCAACCCAAAACGAAGGAATATGGACATTCACGATATTCTGGAAAAGCCTTTTGCAGTGCGCACGAAGGCAAAAGTGTGGAACTGTGGTTGGCAGAGCAACGGGCTCTTGCTCGTAAATGAAGGCCTTTAAGGTTTTATCTTTAATTTGGTTTGCTTGAAAATATTTGCTTGTAAAATTTGGTTGTATTTTTAAAATTCTATTGTGAACTATTTAATGAAACAAATAAACATTTTATTGTCTATTCATTGCCTTTCTGTTGTTTCTGCTGTTAATTTGTTTAAATATTTGCATTTAGTATTTTGTTTACATTTTATATTTTTTCAAAGTTCTAGTTTGATTAGTCTATTTAATAAATAAACACACACACACACACACACACACACACACCAAAAAAACTGACTGTTTGACTCTGAGATGTCTAACTCCATTACATATAAATAGATTACTATTATAAAATAAATTTAATAATCTATTTAAAAAAAATAGATAAAAAAAAAACAATTTAGGAGAATTTACATTTCTGACTTTCATTAAGGCAGATAAACCTTAAGGTTTTTATACATTAACATGGCATTTATGAGGGCAAATTACAAAATAGTATTTTAATGACCGCTATGAGAGCAAATAAGTGTTATTTTAATTATTTTAATAAAAGTGTTAAGTGTATTTTTTTATTAACATGGCCTTCGTGAAGGCAGATAAGCATTCTTAAATGTTCTAAAATAAATAATAAATCTTAAGGATAATTTATATGACCCTTATGTAGGCAGATAAACCTTTTGAAATAAAGAACAATCCTTTTGAAATAATTAAATGATCTTTATTAAATGCAAATAAATAGGAAATTTACAAATACTTGGAAGACAAATACTATTTTTCACAATATTTACAAATAAATTATTTACACCAAAGGATTTTCTTCTTTTCTCCTCTCCTGCAGCCACTCTTCCACAGTCTTTCCCTCTGCTGTGGCACAGAAGAAGAAACTGCCCTCCCTGGTGTGCCCAAACTCTTTTATTCTGGGCTGCCCACATCGACTACATGTGTACTTTTTGCGTTCTTGTTTCTGTGGAGGGGGCAGCCCTTGTTTTTGAGCAGCAAACTCTTCTGCCTTCCTCTTTCTCCACAAAGTTGTTCTGCTCAAGGCAGAGAGGGATGCTGATGGAGCAGAGAGGGATGCTGATGGTGGAGCAGAGAGGGATGCTGCAGAGACGGATGCTGATGGTGGAGCAGAGAGGGATGCTGCAGAGAGGGATGCTGATGTTAGAGCAGAGAGGGATGCTGCAGAGACGGATGCTGATGGTGGAGCAGAGAGGGATGCTGATGGTGAGGCAGAGAGGGCGGGTGCTGACGCGGTGGGAGGACGTCGCTGCCCACGTAGTATGGCCTGACCTGAAAGGTCAGGGTTTAAGACAAACGGGAAAGGGGATCCAGGTGCAGAGGCCACTGACGTCTTCTGTTTGGCTACAGGAAGAAGGGTGTCAGATACCATGCTGATCTGAGGCAAGGGCACACTCAGAGCCAGCACGTCTGCTTCCATCTTCTTCCTGTAGTTGTTGTACCTGTTTAAAATGGCACAATTAATAGCATGCATAGAATATGAAAATAGTCAAATTAATTTTATAGCTGGCTTAAAAAAAAACTACTTACCAGACAGAAAGAGTCCTTTGATTGACTTCAAAAAGCTGAATCCTTGTCCTTCCCCTCAGTGCTGGGCAGTTCCCCACCAGCCTCCGTATGGCCTGGTAGTCGTGTAGGATGGCAGCCCAGCGGTTCAGTGAAACTCCCCACTTCACCTTCCCCGCCGGATGAATGGAGCAAAGCTCCAGACATACTGCCTCTACAACTCGACTAATATTAGGCCATTGTGCAGGACCCGACCCCTGCCCCAGCACACACCTGTAAAATAAAATAGGCAATTTTGAAGCATAAAAAACATATAGTCATCTGTTTTATTAAAGCTCTGTGTGCAAATATTTAACTTACCGCTTCAGACTCTCCTTTCCATGGCAGGTGGAGGTTTTGGAGTGGGTGGCCTTGAACCTGCCTTGCACGAGTCTCTCCTTGTGTCTCGGCGGATAAGAAACCCCCTTTTTATCACTGTCCGGCAGTCTGTCCCACAGCCGAACAATGTCAGAGGCTTCCCTATCTGAGACACAAGGCTTTTCTCTGAGCTCAACAAGGTACCTGGCCAGGTCCACCACTCTATCGAAACCCGGTGTCCCGTCTGGTCCTCTGCACACCTAACAAGAAGAAAGAAGAAGTTAGTATGGATGCAAAAAAATCCTCCATATGATGGCATGGAAAGGGATGCCTGCATGCATACATACATCGTCTTGGGGCTCAGGTGGCAGGTCCTGGGAGGACTGAGAGGGTGACGCTGAATCCCGGGACAAGCGTACAGCTTCCTTGGTGGATAATAAAGACAGAGTGGAGATGGTGTGGTCCTGCTCCCCTGCTTCATCGCCAAATCCCTCATCTTCTACATCCACCAAGTCGTCTGGGATTCTGACTGGGGCATCCGGGTCCCGCCCAAAGTCCTCCCTAAACTCCCAGGACTGCTGCGAACACAGGTACTCCACCCCGATGAGCTCGCCTGATAAAACAAAATTAAATAGAAAACAAGGTTTTAAAACAGACGCCTTTGCATTGCAAAGAAAACAACAAAGATTATAAGACAAAAAAAATTAAAGACACATACCCGTGTACTGTCCTGGCTTTGAATAGTCTTTTACAAGACTACAGCCAAGAAGACGCTGACTGAGCTCATTGAGGCTGTGCTGGAGCGAGCCACTGTAGCAGCGCAGCGACGATGGGGCCTCGTGAGAAACCACCTCAGCAGCAGCAGCAGCAGCACGGTCCTCGTTCCACCGCTCCAAACCCTCAAGCAGATAAGCCTGGAAATTTTCCAGGTTAGCGCTCGTTCCTGATAAAAAAAAGAGGAAACATTAACACTAATTTATAATTACAAAAGACATGAACGAGACACATTGAGACACACACAAAAAAAACACACACACATTGAAGTGGATGTGTATTCTTACCGGGTATGAAGCGGTTGAGGTGGTTGTGGAAGGACTCCAGGGAAGTGGACCCCCGGGCACAGCGGTAGACAGGAAGAGTGACCCCTCCTTTTGTCATACTCCCTGTCTGGGTGTACAGCTGCACACCAGGGGGGTCCTGGATGCAGGGAAGATGGCGTCTTTGCGTGTCCCAGATGATGTCCATCCTCTCCTGGTCCACCAAGGGGATGCCCATGGTTTCCCTGGCGTCCTTGAAGGCCTCCAGTAACTCACCAATCAGCTGCTCGGTCTCCTCCACGCCACGTGTGCAGCGCCGACAGTGCAGCGCCAACTGTCTGGAGGTGAGCCTGCTGGTTAGCTGGTCCTCAGTGAGGCCTCTGATGCCCTGCTGTTGCTCCAGCTCCCTCATTTTTGCCTCCCTCAGCAGAGTCACATCTCCCTCGTCCCAGACGAAAATGCAGGCAGAGAGCTTCGCCATGAACAGACCGTAGAGCGGGTGGCTGTCAGTGTGCAGACCTGCGGCGAAGCGCCGCATGAAGTGCCACGCATCAAGACGAACCACCACATCGCTCCAGCCGCTGAACATGGCACCTGCCCTGGAGGTGCCCACAGAAGAGCAGCAGTCTCTGTCCACATAAAGGAGTGTGGGGGGAGCGACTCCAGCAGCCTCGTACCTCTGCACCAGGCCTGTCGTCATGGGCAGCAGTCCCTGACCCTCGTGTGAGGTGAGCACAGACATGAGGACCTGTCCGTGCTCATTGCCCACATTGGTGACCCAGGCTGCGGTCCCAGCTGCAGCTCCCGCCAGTTTTTTGGCCACCTATTGTTGAAAACCAGAAAATTCAGTACAGATAGCCTAAAAAATATTTATACACACCTGTACATACACATTTGGGTATATCTAATATTTGATTAATATGTTACCTTTTTTGTGGAGTCCATCTTCAGGATGGACCCAAAGACAGAGGTGACCCTGGCTTTGAGCTCACCATACCGGGACCGGATATCCTCTGCGTGGACAGAGAGGAGCCACTTGGCAGTTGGTACAGGCGGCTTGGGTGGTGGAGGTGAGATGGGCTGTGTGGTGGTGCCCTGGAAACGGGCACACACAGAGAGGTATTGCAGGGACCTCTCCATCCATTCCTCACTATGCTGTTCACATAGCTTGTGATATAGCATAGAGACGCTGTTGCCGAGAGAGCGCTCCCTCATCAACTTTGCCACATGCATATCACAAGAGAACCTGTTAAAACACACAGACAAAGGCTAAGTTTATTAAAGTTTCTTTAAAGTGTTATTTTTTCCAGAGCAGAGGAAAGGTGCGTTGTTTCCCATAGAAAAAGAAAAAAAAACAGTACAGAGTTTGATTTTAAGTTTTAAGTCTGACATCTATCGAAGGTCAAGCAAGGCTCAATGGGGGGCCGTTAACACATCTTGAATAGAACCTCAGCTGTCAGGCTAGGTGTCTCAAGGTGTTGGAATGTTAATGTTCTGAGTTTAACACCTTTGAAAGGTCAAGCAAAGATCAATGGTGGTGGGTCGTTCACACATTCTGTATAGAACATCAACTGGCAGACACAGTGTCTTGTGAAAAAACTACAAAAGCAAGATAATGCTTGTTTTGTGTACAACTTACATGTAATTAAATTTAAAAGTACTAACATAAATGTTATTTTTAAGTCACTTAAGTTACATTATTACCATGACAGCCAAGTTAACGGTGTAACATTTTAGTAGTTAATTGTACCTGCCATAAGAATAGTTTTTTCATGACTCACCGGTAAGTGAGGATGGCTGGGAACATCCTGCGGTGAGCCGGATCCAGCTGGTCCAGGATGTCATAGGACCACGCGGCCAGCTTCTTGTGGCAGCGCTGACACTCCAGGTATTCTGTTGCCAGAAAATACCAGCCGTGTAAATTCAGCACCCGCCTCACTGTCTTGTAGAGCCCACATGATGTCAGTCGCTGACCCGACCGTCTGCAGTCTGGCGAGCTGCAAGTCAGCTTGTAGGACCACATCCTGTAGGGCATCCACAAACACAGCGGCCAGGTGAAGAACACGTCCGGCGATGCTGGAGGCTGATGATACTGCAGACGTGGCTGGGGAGGGTACCACCACATCTGCAGGTTCTCTGTCAGCACTGGCCTTCCACCCTGGCGTCGGAAGAGGGAGCGGCCGATCCACTCGTGTTGTTCTTTTGGAAGGGAGTGCTTCCAGGCCTCAGGGAGAACAACCTATACACACACAAAAATATGTTATATATTAATAAAAACTAAACGAGTATAATACATAATGTACACATATATGTATTATTAATATATATATATATATATATATATATATATATATGTGTGTGTAAACTTCTTGTGTGAAAACTGTACCTCAGAAGCCGCTGACACCAGCCTTTGTGCGGCTCTTTGCTCCAAGCGAGGTGAGCGGATCAGCGTTGAAGGTGGTGGTGGAAGTACTGTAAAGAACACATCATTTGAATTTTGTAATTAGTACTAATGATTTAATAATCTGAAGACGTTTGTGGTTACATAACAATGCTATATGATGTTAGTAAATGTATTAGTGATCACAAATGAGCAGGTGAGTATGATTTTTTTTATACACAAAAGAAAACAAAACACTCACCCTGTGGCTCCACCTCCATGGCTGAAGCCAGCAGATCCTCATCTGTTGGCTCTGAGGGCAGAAAAATTGCAATGTTATTCATAATTCCATTAGAACGTGCATAGAATTACACCACTTGTAGATCTAAAAACTCACCGTGTGCTGTGGCTGGCTGGGAATGAGAGCTTTGGGCGGGAGGAGGAGAAGCCGAACGCGAAGGACGCGGGACAGCAGGCTGGGATGCAGAAGATGTTTTTTTTTTCCTCTGCTGGTCCCTCAGCAAGATGTATTTTCTCAAGGCATCCATCTTGCTGCCTGTACTGGTGCCCTTGTGCCGGATGAACTCCACATAGCTACATAAAAAACACAATAGTTTACATGATAAGAGTAAAATAAATACAAAACAGCAATACAATTAACAAGCAAACAGAAGCACAAATTACCTTTTCCTCTCCCTGTCCTTAGCCTCATAGAGCTCCTTGTAGGTGCTCTTCTTGTGGACCCCAAAGCCCACCAGACAGTCACCCTCACAGCCAGGTAACGTGCCCTCTCTCTGCCTGCGCACTTTGATGGCTTCTGCAACCATCTCAAATGTGCAGGCATATTGGAGAAAGGCATCCTTGTTAGCCATGAGGGCACCTCTGTCCAATCTACCAGCCTCGCGCTCCCGCTGATGCCCAGACAGGACCATGAGGGAGTAGCCAAGGTCATTCTCTAGCATCCATTTGAAGGGTTTCCCCCTGTACTGACCAAACTGGATGGCACTTTGACTTGCCACCAGCAGGTCATCAAAGGGATTCCCTCCACCTTGGATGACCCTGACCTTGGCCTCCCCCAGCACAGCCTCAGGGTACTTTGGGACATAGGGCACCCCTTTAGCCACTTGAGAAAGGTGAACTTTCTCCACAGTGGCTGCCTGCTTAGAAGGCCTAAGCACCAGCTCTCCAGCCTCCACACGCAGGTTGGGTGTGCTTTCCATTCTGCAACAGTAAAGCAATGATCTTATGACAAACAATTCACTGAAAACCCAATGCACAAAATAAATTTTCATGGAAAAATGTACATTATCATCAATCGGTGGCATTAGTGCACATTTTTTTCTTTTTAGTTATATATATTTTTTTATTTTAAACGTGTTTCGTTTTCTTTTTTTTTATAGTTGTTAATTATTCGGATCATAAAACTGACATAAAGTGAGTAAAGGGTCAAACGAACGCTCATCAGAAGAATTCTGCATGCATTATAATTTTTTTTTTTTAAAAGCATTGGATTTACTGGGTGTCGATAAAAATCATGAATGAAACTGTACATTTTATACCGAATTATAAGTTTTAGGCGGCCAAACGCCATCGCAAGTTTATGAACTGCATTTTTCCCTTCCCGCCTCTTCTGCGTGCATTATATATTTTTTAAATGCATTGGATTTACTGGGTGTCGATAAAAATCATGAATGAAACTGTACATTTTATACCGAATTATAAGTTTTAGGCGGCCAAACGCCATCGCAAGTTTATGAACTGCATTTTTCCCTTCCCGCCTCTTCTGCGTGCATTATATATTTTTTAAATGCATTGGATTTACTGGGTGTCGATAAAAATCATGAATGAAACTGTACATTTTATACCGAATTATAAGTTTCAGGCGGCCAAACGCCATCGCAAGTTTATGAACTGCATTTTTTTCCCCTCCCGCCTCTTCTGCGTGCAGTACACATTGATAAAATACGTATTATATGCTTATTTTAAATACAGACAATGCAGGCGAAACATGAGAGATAGGGAAAATATACTTACGTGCTCGACGAAAAAATGCAGGTTAGCAAAAAGGCGAAAAAAAAGCAAAAAGGCGACAGAAAAGACAGCAAAAAGGCAAAAAACAATCAGTGTACAGAAAAAAGTACAGAAAAAGTGTGGCGTTTTTAAAAAAACGTTTGTGTTTAATGTGCTAAATGGAGTAAAACAGATAGAAAGGGAGCGTTAATTCGGGGGGCAATTCGTGATTCTGACAAGAGCGAATTGACATCCGAGGCGAGTCGACGGCAGCACGGGCGCCCCGCGGCCTCGGCCAATGGGAGCCGAGGCGGGCTCTCGGCCAATGGGAGCAACGAGCGCCTCTGAAACAATTCGTCGGCCGGCCAATGAGGCGAGGGGAGCAGAGGCGGGCCGCGGTGAAACAATTCGTCCGTCGGCCAATCCGCGTTGCGTTCAATTTCTGGGCTTATATTATTTTTTATACATAATATGGTTTATTAATATGATGTGTGCAGAGTTTGGTAATTTAATATTAATGTCTTAGTACAGTAAGCCACGTTAAGCGTTTTCTTATAACGGTTTTCTATGGGAGAAAAATGCTTAACGTGTAATTAAACGCGTTGCGTTCAATTTCTGGGCTTATATTATTTTTTATACATAATATGGTTTATTAATATGATGTGTGCAGAGTTTGGTAATTTAATATTAATGTCTTAGTACAGTAAGCCACGTTAAGCGTTTTCTTATAACGGTTTTCTATGGGAGAAAAATGCTTAACGTGTAATTAAACGCGTTGCGTTCAATTTCTGGGCTTATATTATTTTTTATACATAGTATGGTTTATTAATATGATGTGTGCAGAGTTTGGTAATTTAATATCACTGTCTTTGTACAGTAAGCCACGTTAAGCGTTTTCACGTTAAGCGTTTTAGAATGTCCCAAATTCGGGAAGATATCTCCTAGTTTGTGTAAAAGGCTGAACAAAGATTCAGAATTATCATAACTTATAAGCGAAACTGTCAGATTAAGAAACGGTTGATTAAGTCGGCTGAGGAAACATTAGAATGATAAATGCAATCGTTACAAATACTTGTTTTGTTTGGAAACTACATGTTTTTGTTCTGTTAAAGATGTAAATGCAGTAAATTCCAGTGAGACGCTCTAGCGTCAAGGCTGCGTACTGCACGCTTAAACACTGCTTTTTACACTTGATACAGTGTACAATATCGAATAATTACAGTAATTTGCGTGTCATCCCTTTTGCGCTCTATGCCCATTTTGAAAAGAGATAGCCTTTTTGTACAGTCTTTGACACCCCCTCATGGGCAATTTTTTCTCCACGAAGAATATCTTGTCATAAAAGCAATAGATTATGTTAATTTTGGGCTCATTTTAATTGTAATGATATGCTGTAAAAAAATTAAGTGCCATTTTCAATTATCTGAGAATGTTTCATGAGCTGTATGATGTTTTTGACACATTGCAGTACATTATTTTATAGATTATGAAAAAAAAGAAATTCTATTTATCAGCAAATAACTCAGCAATACTTAAGAGTTTGTCAAAGTGGATACATTCACTGTAAGCTTTCAAATGACATCAACTTTGTGTTAATCAAGGCAAGATTTTTGAAAAATATGGTAATGAATTTTTTCGCAGCTAGGTGGCGCCTGCTGGCGGTACACTTGGTTTTAGAGAGATTACTCAGCACTCGTTAGGAATTAATAAATGTAATTAGATGCATTAAAAAGCTGAGATCCTAAGCTTTAAAATGATATATAATTTGTGTTGTTCCATTCAGTGGTTGATTAGTAATAAATTGTTTAATTCTTTCCGAATGGGAATAAATCAAATAAATACATAAAAAAGCTATAGGCCGCCTATAGGCGGTTATAGGACATGACACAAATTAATAAATTTTGAAGCCACTAGGTGGCGCTCTTCTCACTTGAAGAAAAAGATTTTTAGGCCTGCACACTAATTTGATGTGAAATGTTGCATTTATTGAAAAATAAAATAAAATAAATAAAATAAAAAAATATATATATATTATTTCTAATGGAAAAAATAGCTAATAAAAATTATATAATTAATGCAAACTATCATAAAAATTTCAAAAAATTCTAAATAATAATCAGAAAACATTATAGAACAAAAATATATTTGATTGGTTATCCTGGGAAAAAGTAAAGTAAAATTTTAAGGCTTCGCCCGTTTTCGGGCGGGAGGAAGCTAAGTGTGACTATTATACGAAGAAGCCCAGAGGGTTAAAACAGGCATAATATAAATATCTCATTGATATTTTACTGAAGGAAAAAGGTGAAACACACAAATAATACACGGCGTGACTTTTATTTATACGTTGGCATATAAAACAAGGATATTTAATGACAGTGCCACGCGCGGCGTTTAACTTTTGTTTATACATTGGCCTTTTCATAAGAACACAAGGGTTTTGACATTTGCGGCTCGGCCGGGGTTCGAACCGCGCGACTTTGCGCTCTCTGCCCCTCAATGTTCTCTGGATGCCAGCCAATCAGCTGCTCGGAAAATCGAGCGTTTGTCGAGCGTTTTCAGATATGGGCCAATCAGCAGCTCGGAAAATCGAGCGTTTGTCGAGCGTTTTCAGCTTTGGGCCAATCAGCAGCTCGGATTATCGAGCGTTTGTCGAGCGTTTGTCGAGCGTTTTGGGCCAATCAGCAGCTCTGATTATCGAGCGTTTGTCATGGCAACCATAAACAAACCTGACTTGACGCTGAAGGAGCTCACCGTGTGTCACCGAGTGAGTGAGTAAAACAAAAATAAATAGAATATTACGAATGTACTGATATAACATTGTCTTCCCAGAGTAATTTTACAATGTACTGACATGGAATTTGTCGATGTAATATTATGTCTTGCCGTCAATCGCTGGTTTTGATATTAAAAGATACGTTAGTTAATTAACGTCAACGTCACAGTCCTGTTTACACATTTAAACCATATTTACACTTCGAATTTCGACTCCAAACTGTAGTAGTTACATCTACAGGATCTAAGGAAGATAACCACGTAGTCTGATCAAAGATTAAATACATTTTGAGAGATCGCTAGCATGTAATGTAATGCATTGCATTGGAAATGAATGGGACAACATGTGACGATCTCTGAAAACAAAATTAAATTATGAAAAGACCATACAGTTAGTATCTTTAGACCCTTAAGATTATAATATCACCACGTGAAATCAAAATATAAAGTTTAAGTGTATGCTTTATGCATTAACAATAAGCCTGTTTGTTTAATGGCTACCAATGCATAGGGGGCTAACCCTGGGGTCATTATTTACCTGTTGTGTCAGGTTCTGTTAATTTGTTAACGTTAATACTTCAATAGTGAATTTGTAGTACTAGTATATCATTAGTCTTATGTGTGATATTCCTGTTAATATGGCAATTAACATATAGTTTTACCTGTAATGCTTGCTTAATGCTGTGCTGTGTCATTTCGTGTCATTGTAGAGATGGTTTTTGCAAATTTAAAAAAGACTGCCTCGCAGCAGCTTCTCCTGCGTGCCTCTGATGAGGCCGTGGCCTTCATCGCCGCCAAGGGGCCACGCGGGACCGCTGCTGCGAGGGCCAAGAAGCCTGAGGTGGTGGAGAAGGAGGCCAAAGCCCACGTCGTCTCCAAGGGCGGTGACCCTGGTAATCACATGCTGGTGCTGGGCTGCCACAGCATCCAGTTTGGTAAGTACCAGGGTCAAACGTTCCGTTGGCTCCTGGAGAACGACGTGGGCTACACCACGCAGTTGGTTGCCAGCCACCAACGGGAGCGGGAGAAAAGTGCCTCCGACAGCCCCCTTATGGCCAACAAGGACGCACTCGCCCGGTACTCGTGCGCCCACCCTGCTTTTGCGGAGCAGCTGCGGTACCACCGGGTGCACGAGGAGGCCCGGGCTCGCGCCATTCAGCCCGGGTGTGAGGGCGAGGCGCTTGTTGGCTTTGGGGACTACAAGGAGGCCACCCTGAAGGACCTGTACGACTCAAAGCAGAAGAAGCACCAGACGTAAGTCCTGTTGTGGTGAAGGGCAGTGGACTGTTGACAGGGTGCTGTGACTTGTTGATATGCGTGTTAATCTTTGATCATTGTCTTGCAGCTTTGTCAAGTGGCTACGGCGGAAGACACCGCAGCCTGGGACCTCGATGGACGCCGCCAGGAAGTACATCCTGGGCCGAGACAAGAAGCGGTCGGCAGAGGTGGCTGCTACCCCCCCACCACCAGCAGCACCCCCAGCAAGGCCGCTGCTTCCACCACGCTTCCACACGTCCACACTGAATGATATTTGTACCAGACTGACTGACTGACTGATGGGAACTCATCGGCATCGAGTACTCCCAGATGGGCAGAGTGCTGCAGGACGTCAGCTTGGACCCTGACATTCCACCATTCACCACACGACAGGGCCCGAGTAGTTTACCCTCCCCGCTACAGGGACAGGCCATCTCGGGGGCGCTTCATGGCAGCGAAGCCAAGCCGCACCACCATACCTGGTTTGGAAGGCTTGAGACGGTAAGGCTACACTTCCATCATACATTTCCCTGATGTACACACAAGCTGCTTTATGTAATGTTGCTCATTATCATGCTCACATCTGTCATTGTTTTTGTCCGTTGTCCGCAGCTGCCTGGTCAGACAGACCTCTGGACCTGCCAGCAGTCCCAGCGCAAACAGGCTGGTAGAGGCAGTATGCACCCAGCTCTGCCGCTTGATCTCCTCGGGCACCCGTGTGCACGGAGGTCGCGGTGGGACAGCATACTGCTTCGGTACCAGCACATCCAGCACACGACCTTGTGATGGATGGAGACCGGACACACCCGCTACGGCAATGTACATTTTTGCTCTGCCGCGGCGGGTAAGAGTGTGGAGGACTGGCTGAGGGAGATGAAGGACAGGGACCAGGGTCGAGCCCCGGACTGATTCCGCATTCTCGCTGGGCCAGGTGTATATAGTTGTGTGTAAGTGTTTTTTTAAAGACATTAACTTTCCCCTCCACGAGGACCGGGACCTTGCCGCGGTGTGGAGGCTTTCTACAAACACCGGTCCACACTTGCCACAACTCTTCTACAGCACAGTGACGCTATGCTTGAAAAAACATAGTGTATCCCATTCACACCTGTATAACATTGTCATGCCTTTGTACTATTCTGATTCTTTGCACTGACAAGTTATATAGGCCTATACTGTGTGTCTGCTGCCTATCATATGGTTTAAGAAAAAAACAAAAACATTGTCTGTCCCATTCACACCTGTATAACACATTGTCATGCCTTTGTACTATTCTGATTTTATGCGCTGACAAGTTATATAAGCCTTTTGGACATGTGGGTATGTTCATTAATGTGGACACTGTCTTTGGAGTTACGTCCAGTGGCTGCGATGCAAGATACCGGACTGCCGTTGGTGCTGGCTCATCTGCTGCTGCCACGTGGTTAAATAAAAAAGCCTTGTATGACACAGGTACTTCACACTGTAATGTCGCTGCGTTATGTATCCATGCATGTCTGTACTGAGCGCTTATAATATGTGTCTGTCTGCTGTGATTGTGGTTTAAAAAAGAGGAATAAAGCCTTGTCCCACTGTTCTGCATCTCTGCACAGAACAGTTATGCCATGTGTCTGCTCTGATGCTTTATTATTATTTTTATTATCATGTTTTATTGTATTGCATTGTATTGTAGTTTAAAATAAATAATCTATTTCACACTGTAGCCTACTGCTGCTGCGTTTGGTGTTTTCTGCGTCTATACATCATCATCAACAACAACAGATATTTAATTGATATTTATTTTATTGAAGAAAAAGGTGAAACAAATAATACACAGCATGTAACTTTTATTTATACATTGACATATAAAATAGGCACGATATAAATACAACATAATGTTTAACACGATATAAATATAAGATTTTAACATGTCTGCTTCGGCCGGGATTCGTACCCGCGCCAAAGAGTAGCCTAGGCTATAGAAGCCTATAGGCCCGCGCCTCGAGAGTGGCTCGCTCGCGCGACTAGGTTTTATCTAGGTTTTAACTAATAATTTCTCTAATATTCTCTAATATTCTTCTCTTTTCAGGGTTTCTCTGCAGAACAAATCTTTCCCCTAGTTCAACCAAATCGTCTAACTTGTGGGCGGAGTTACCATCACTATCTACCTCTACAGTGCGACTTCATAATTTCCAATGGGTACGTTTTTTTTCTGTAGTATGTCTTATATTCCAAATTTTAATATAATTTTTATATTATTGCATTTCATGTCTCAGCTCCACCCCCTGTAGGATGCGAGGGAAGGAAAGCTTTTTTTGTATAGCCTTTTGGGATATTCTTGATCACTCGAGCGTCACTTCACTGCGTCATCATCAGCTGCAGTCAAAGGATCTGCCCTTATGTTGTTAAAGTTATTTAAGACAATAATAAATGTATTAATAAAGCTAGATGCCCTGTTGATATATGTGTGATATATTTATTTAAACTGCAAAGGTAAAGCATACAAAATTACTGTGACAGATGTGAAGGGGGAGGATAATTTATAACTGTGACAGATTTCTCGACAAGAAAGACTTCCGCAAAGGATACACCTGTGCATCCTCGCTCATAATTCCTCTGGAAGCTTCCTCACTCCTCATTCCTCATTTAGAGAATTGAGATCCCCTTCCGAGCTCGATCGGTTTTCGGGTCATAGGACGAAGGAGCGATATTGAGAAGCAGCACCCAGTGTCCTTCTGCTTTCTTTGTTCTGGTTATCAGCAACAGCATTACCAGTTCTAACCTGTGAATTTGTTGGTGTTAACTAGCTCACCTCCAATCAACCTGTTGATTTGTGTCACCTGGAGGGAAGCATTTTAAATCCAGGACACATTCTTATTCTCTCTCTCAGCACTTACCACCACCATATTCTTTTATAATTCAATAAATCGTATTTTGATTGACACATCCAGTGTTTGCTTCCTTGAGCCCGTGTTGTGGCCTATATGGAGGCTTGTCTAATTTTGTTAGGAAGATGTTAAACCAGCTGGGTGGAACATTCGATCCTTCCATCTGTTCACTCTTTTGTTATTTTCCCCTGTTTTATTTTAGAGGTTATTCTGGGTCGGGACTTAATAGTTTCTCTGTTGGGTATGCAGTGCAGTTCAAAACTGAGTGTGACCATTGATTATATGGCCTACAGTTGTTGAGTTTTCTTTTTTAAAGTCGCCTTGTGCCCAGTACACCTCAGACTATAGATGGGGATAAGCAGGAATCCGGGATTTTACAATCTATTGTCCGTACGCGATACGATAAGAGATGTGACCAGACATGATTGCTCACCAATATGATATCCCTGCTGTTTTCTGTGGGTTTTTGAAGAGAGCGAAACAATTTTTCTAAAGTGCATTGTTTTTTTTTTTGTTTACTGATTTCTTCTCAATTTTCTTCTTGAAGGCGATTGACAATTATTTGAGCAGAGGAGGATCGGCCACAACATTTATAATCGGTGAATGAGTTGGGCGCAGGGGGGCCAACAGATAACATTGGTATGGTTCCAAGGAAACATGTTAACTATCTTAGGGGAATTGTTGCAATTTGTTTCATCCGTCTCCGCTCTCAGATTGGCCGCCGGACGAATTGTTTCACCGCGCTCCGCCTCGGCTCCCCTTGCCGCATTGGCCGGCCCACGAATTGTTTCAGGCCCCGCGCTCGGATTGGCTTCCGGAGGAATCGTTTCGCGCCCGGCACCCCTCGCCCCGTTGGCTCTCGGAGAATTGTTTCAGAGGCGCTCGTTGCTCCCATGGCCGCCGGCGCCGCCTTCGACTCGGACGCCATTCACGCCAATCCCCCCCGAAATAAAACTCTCTCTTGCTGTTTTGATCCGACGATTGCGTTTAAACAACAAAACAAAACACAAGCTTATTATAGCCTACACAAGCTTACAAGCAATTTTGCAGCACGTTAAAGTCAGCATATTTTTCTTTCTCGTGTATAGTTTTTCAAAGAGGCATATTATAAGCATTTTACTATGTGTAGGCTATTGCATGCAGAAGCAAAAAAAAATAAAAAAAAAAATAAAAAAAAATTGGGGTAATGACGAGTCGTTCGTAAAGTTGTGATGACGTTTGACCCGCCTAACATATAATTCAGTAAAAAGTAGTTTCATTCATGATTTTGCATCGACGCCAGTAAGCTGTGTTGGCGAAGGCCAAGGTCAGGGTTATCCAAGGTGGAGGGAATTCCTTTTGATGACTTGCTGGTGACAAGTTAAAGTACCATCCAGTTTGGTCAGTACAGGGGGGAAAACCTTCAAGTGGATGCTGGCGAATGACCTTGGCTACTCCCTCATGGTCCTGTCTGGGCATCAGTGGAAGCGCGAGGCTGGCAAACTGGACAGAGGTGCCCTCATAAGGCCAACAAGGATTGTCTTTCTCCAGGATGCCTGCAGATTCAAGAAAGTCTTGGAAGCCATCAAAGTGCGCAGGCAGAGAGAGGGCATGTTACCTGGCTGTGAGGGTGACTGTTTTAATACCCATAAAATCATTTACCCAATAAATACCCATTAGCAATCAACAATGAGGTTGTATGGGGTGATCATTTTGATATTTCATTTAGGAGGTTATTTTTTAAATAATGAATGGCTAGCTGTAGATTATTTTGCATATTTCACTGCTACATACCAAATAAATAACCTTATGGACATGAAATATTATGTTACTTTGATATTGGAGAATATGACTGTGATAATATAGAAGTGAAATAATTTCTTTTGATGCCCAGGTGGAGAGTGTGGGACCAGATGGCCAAGCTGGAATATTTATTGGGGGAAAATATGATGTCTTTAAAGGAACTGTCAATTTGTATAATTGTGTTAAATGTGTATGAATTGAAAGACATAATAAAGTACATTTTATATATATATATATATTATTTGTTATTTGGACATTAGATGTGCCTTATTTAGAATTTTAAACCTACACGTGTATTTTTTATGATAGCAATAACTGTAAAGGGACTATTGTAATGGGGTAAATCAAATGTAGGCTAATATACTGTCAATTACTAAGCTCAGATTAATCTTACCAGTTAAAATTTATACTGTGCTTTTGTAATTATTTATTTACAAAGCTTTTTTTTAGATTGTGTTCTAATGTTCTTCTAATCATAAACATGTACTACAGCTGCCAAACAAAACCAGAGAGAAATGTATTCATAAATCTTTAAAACAATCTAATTAAATCTTGGGCACAAAACATTCAGCCAGTAAAAAAAGAAAACCTGTAGTAGATATATTGTATTTAGGCCTACTATCTATCTATCTATATATATATATATATATATATATATATATATATACATACAATATATATATATATATATATATATATATATATATATATATATATATATATATATATATATATATATATATATATATATAGTCTAATTTATCATTGTAGCCTTATTTAAGTTGATTTTCTGTATACTGTGTATTTATTTTCGGACTAAAGTGGTTAATAAAGTCCAATAATGGTATGAGAGAGTGTCAGTGGTAATATCATTGTGTTCTTGTCGGTCAGTGTTAGAGGATCTGTGTAACAGCTGAGGCTTAGCCTGACAGTTAGCCTGCCCTGGACCAGGCTAGTTTCCCAGCATAAGTTGCCAGGGTAACTGAGTTTGAACTATTTTAAGTTTGCTTTATGAAACAGAATCCACCGACAATAAGTCTGACTAACCAAAATAAGCCTGGCTTGTATTCTAATCTTGTTTTATGGAACAACCCTCGGATCACAGTCAGCAAGGTAAGCCGATTTAGCGGTTTCTATTTGAATCAATCGATCGATTCGAAGAACCGATTCAGTAGTTCAATTAATTTCTGACTCAAGAAGAGCGTGATGCGCAATTGGAAAAATACACGAATCGCATTCGCGATGAGATGAGATCATTGCGTTTTTAAAAAGGTACACAATATACTACGCCTAATTTGTTGTTATTAGTGTGAATTAATGTGTTCAAGTCCTGTCAGGTATGATCGTGTTAATATCCGCAGTCTCTATTAGGACACGTGGAGAATTTAGGGGGGTGTTTTGTTTCATATTCATTTATTCTGTTCAAACCTAATTTCCACCAGGTTGATTGATAGGCCTACCGTCTATTAACGTCATAAACATGACACCGTGTACATAACAGTATCGAGTTGATCAAAAGTCTGAAAATTCCTGTTTATTTTTTACATATCTGCTTCATGTTGAATCTGACTGTTCATGCATGACTGTTGCTGCCATGATTGACAGACTGGCATTTCAATAAACTGCTGGGCTGCCATTCTACAAGTCTACCAGGCCACACTGAGGCCTGTGGGGAACTGCCCTGCACTGAGGGGACAGACCGAGACTTAGCTGTTCAAGGTCAATCAGCGGACACTTTCTGTCTGGTAAGTAGCTTCTTTGAGAGCCAGATGTAAAGGTAATTTTACAATTTAGTCATGCAATTCTCAGATTCAGTTCATCCTATTAATTGTGCCATTTCAAAATAAATACAACAACAACTTGTTGTGAATATTTTCTTACACAAACGCATCGCTTCGCTTCAGAAGGCCTTTATTAAAGGTCCTCTAAGCGATGTCACACATTTGTTAGGCCAAAACATTTTTTGTCACATACAGCAAACATCTCACTATCCGCTAGCTGTATGTCCCCTGAGCACACTGTAAAAAAAATGCGGCCTCTGCAGACACCTCAGGTTTCACAAACGGCAAGAAAAACAAACTGGGCTAACCTGCACCACAGAACATAACAACCTGTTCCAGCTAATAACCGACAAGAGGGTTTTTGGGGTGGGGTTTGGGGAGTTAGTGCGTGGATGAGGAGAAGGGAGGGTCTAGCTTGCCTCCGTTTTGTTTGACAATACTTTAAACGTCTACAAGAAGTAACGTCACCCAACATCACTTAGAGCACCTTTAACCCCCCGGAGCCACGTGGAGCACTTTTATGATGAATAGATGCACTTTTATGGACTTCAAAACAGAAACGTCCATTCGCTGCCATTTTAAAGTTTGGAAGAGCCAGGACATTTTTTATTATAACTCTGATTCGATTTGTCATATACTGTCATTTGTCAATGTCATATACACCTAGGATGACTAAATCATAAGCTAATTTTAATTTTTGGGTGAACTACCCTTTTAAGGAACATTTATTTGTCTTAATATAGATCATATAGTCCTAAATGAATATTCTTTATTTCAGAAGAATTATTTACCATCACTAAGGCCATGAAACAGCCCTAAATGATTGTTCTTTATCTAGAACATTTATTTGCCCTCATAAAGGTCATGTACATTGTCTTACCCATTTCTTTTATTTGCATTGCTCATATTTTTATATTTATTCTTTAGCATTTTGTTCCTATTTCTTTTCTTTTTTTAAATAAATTGTTATATTTTGTTGCTGTTGACAAACTCGATTATAAAGGTATGCAGTCAGTTAAACAGTTAAATTCATTTTCTAGCAATTCTACCCTTAAAAAAAACATCTTTAAGTCAAACAGTTTGTTTTTACAGTTTTATGGGGGCGAGAACTCGAAAAGTGGGCAGAACCTCCAAAATGGGGCGGGGTCTCCACACGCAGAGACTTGAACCATTGGCTCTGGCTTTTGTCACAGAACTCATGACCAGTGGCATTCGGACTGGAGTTCACTGGTTAAGGTTAGGGTCAGGTGTATGGCAGGTTTAGGGGTTAGAATTTGTTGTAGCATAGCATTGTGTAGGAAATCAGCACTGTAGAATCGGCTGTGGGGCGGAGTTTGCGCTGACCTGGATTGGTGGAAAAAATCGCGCATGTGTCATGTGCCTACCTGCCAATGAGAGGAAGCCACACCCTATTTTGGAGCTCCCACCCCCATTTGGAGATCTCAAGGCTGCAGTTATACCCTTCTCGTTGCCGCTTGTGAAAACCAAATGGCAGCGCCGTGGGTGGAAACGTGCAGATTAAGGGGCGGTAATATTATAATAAGATCCCCTTCCTACGTCAGAAGGGGAGTGAAATCTGATCGGCCTATTTTTTGACATGCTTGCAGAGAAAGGCTTAACAAAACAAAGTTACTGGGTTGTCACTTTTCACGTTTTCTGGGATGGTAGATGCACCGGGGACCCGATTATAGCACTTAAAAGCCTGATTTTCATGATATGTCCCCTTTAAGACAACAACATTTTAAAGACATTCATTTATTGGGAGCAAGAGCCCGTTGCTCTGCCAGACAAAGTTCCACAGTTTCACCCTCATAATGTAACATGCATGTTCTGTTTTAGTGTCATTTTCAGTTTGCTCTGTTCCCGTTTGCCTGTTCATATTAGTTGCCTCTTCTGCTCAGACATTTTCTAAATGGTAATATCAAGTAGTGTAATGTTGTTGTTGTTTTTTTTAAACAACATTTTACGTTCCAGCACTGAAGTGGCACAGAAACCTTTTCCTTAGAAGAAACTCTGTCCAGTATCTGCAGGGATATCCTTTTGGATCTGCGCAATGGCTTTGTTGTGCACCAGGACCTTTTTGTCCTCTTCAGCTCTCTTCCTTCTTCTCCAGGCCGTGACCCTTGGCCCCTGTTTAAGGGCTTAAATCAAGAAGGCAACTACACTGGATGCAGTTTATTTTCAAATGTGTTTACTTTAACTGTCCCTCCTATTTAAAACAGTATTTAATTCCAGGCAGGTCTGCATATTCACTTAGACACATGCAATACCCGTTTTTTGTTGTACCCAGAATATATAAAGAAGTCGGACGTAGAACGTTCCAATATAAAGCACCATGGGACTGGAATAATCTTCCTCTTTCTCTGCGATCTAGAACTTATTTTCATTCTTTCAGATCATCCCTTTTTTCATATCTTAAAACAACCTGTTTATGTTTTTAAATTTTAAGTTAACCTCAACTTTTTGTGTATTTGTCTATTTAAAAAATATTTTGGCGAGTGGGATTGGTAGGTGGATGTAGGTGTATGTTGGTGAGAGAATTTGTGTATGAATGTGTTGTGCATGAATGAATTTAGATGTGTATTTGTAATGTTGTTATTTATTATTTTTGTTTACTTGTTTTTTTTGTATTTTGTATCTGTGTTTATAGGACCCTCTTGAAAATGAGATGTCACATCTCAAGAGGCTATCCTTCAATAAATTCAATTCAATCAGCCACAGCAGATGGAGGAGGGAGCACAGCCAGCGATGCACATGGAGGATCTGTAAAAGACAAAGTAAAAAAACAATTATTTTAGACATTTGTTTAGAAATCTCACCTGATAGTTTCTGTCATCAATTACTCACCCTCATTCCAAACTCGTAAGAAGTTTGTTCATCTTCGGAAAAGGGACAGAAAGCTCTCAGATTTCATCAAAAAGATCTTCATTTGTGTTCCGAAGATGAACAAAAGTCTTATGGGTTGGGAACGACATGACAGAATTGTCAGTTTTAGGTGAACTAACCATTTAAGCTTCAGAGACCGGTGCATTGGGGGGCTTGCAGAGAACCATTTGAGCGGCGTAAACACAAATTAATAAAATAAAAGGTCTGATCATCTGATCTGATCATCTTCCATAAAGTGGTTACTATTTACATCTCAATGTCTGTAAACTCTTGCTTTACCAAGGCATTTTCAGGCTGGTCGGCCTCAGCGGTGTGACAGCGCTCGTCAGGAGGGTCTTGCTGTTGCTATAGCATATAAATATGCTATCTTTTACATGATTCATGTAATTAATAATAAAGTGACGAGACCAGAAACATTTTGTGTTTTTGACATTAGACATACAAATGTGAATGTATGCATGTCATAAAACATAAATATTATTTACAAATATTTTAAATCATGAGCGTACGTGGGAAAGATGCTACTAGATAGTTTTACAAATATTTTTCAACTCAAAAGTATATATGCATAATGTTTATTTTAAATAAATGATGTATTGTTACCCAATGTTCAAGACATGGTTACTGCCTTTCTGGTTCTTGGTTCTTTCGTTTAAGATCTTAGAAGAATTGTGAATACTTGCAACATTTTCTTTGCTTGGAAGCAGACCATCTCTTCCTGTTACCCAAGTTGAAGGTGTGACATCTGCTGTGAGACAGTGAGACGCTCTAATGCGAGACTGACAGGAGAAAGTCTCAGGTGGTGATATAGCTACTTCTAAAACATTGGTTGCTTTCTTTTTTCATATGATAATGTCAAGAATGTTTTATTAAGTCTTTCTGTGCTTTATATACATGGCATCTCATTCTCTTTCCTTCCCTGTTGTCTTTCTTATTGATTATATAACTACTTCTGTTTAGTTTAGCGATACACAAGTTAGACAACCTTTCAGTCTCAACTCTAGCGTAATTGTTTTGAACATCGACTTTTATGATGTTTCTTTACAGTTTGATGATGCTCGACTGTCGACAGCGGAAAGTTTTAGTCCTGAGTGCAGCGAAAAGCGTTTGTCCTGCAATTGCTCTCAATTACGAAGCAAGAAATACATTTATGTAAAGACATTTATTTAGTAACACCGTTAGTTGAGTTTTGTTTGTGGTGAGTGAAAATTAAAATACACTTTAGTCAGTGTATATATTCTCGTTTTCGCTCTGTTTTCAGGTAAAGAAAAACAAGCCAAGGAAAACTCAAATTTGTCTGCCAAGCCAGCGAAAACAACACATGGTAAGTGAATTTCAATTACTTTATACATTAGCGTTTAGTCTATATAATCATATTTGATTACTAGTTTGTGTAAAAGGCAACGAAGATTGAGAATGATCATTAACTTGTATGCGAAAACTCGTCAGATTAAGATACGGTTGATTAAGTCGGCTGAGGAAACATTAGGATGGTAAATGCAATCATTACAAATACTTACGAAATTGTTTTGTTTGGAAACTACATGTTTTTGTTCTGTTAAAGATGTAAATGCAGTAAATTCCAGTGAGCCGCTCTAGCGCCAGACTGCAGTGCGATGCTGCGCTCTAGCGTCAAGGCTGCGTACTGCATGCTTAAACACTGCTTTTTTCACCTGATACAGTGTACAATATGAATAATTACAGTAATTTCATAATTAATAACTAATAATTAATAAAAATGAGGAACGCTTCACGAATTTGCGTGTCATCCTTGCGCAGGGGCCATGCTAATCTTCTCTGTATCGTTCCAATTTTAGTATATGTGCTGCCGAAGCAAGCACGAACCGAGAGAATCGAGGAGAGCTATTTATATCCAGGACCCCCAGGTATGTATTTCAGTGGTGGCAAGTGGATAAACCACTTATTCTACTCACTTATGTCAAATGTGACTGTAAATCATGGTGATATGAGCCTGTAAACCTATAAAAACCATGATATTTTCAAATCAGCAGTTTTGTTTAGGTTTACCGTAGAGCTCTCTAGACCATATGCAAAGGAAGACTGTCTCTACTAGCTGTGATAGGACATCTCGGTGTGACGCAGAGACGCTCTTTGTCTCGTGTTACACACGCCCTCCCCCTCAGAATGCGCAGGACTTCGCCCGTTTGAGGGGGAGGGCGTTTAACACGAGACAAAGAGCTCCTCTCAGTGTTGCCAACTTAGCGCCTTTGTCGCTATTTTTAGCGACTTTTCAGACCCCGTCAGCGACAATTTTTCAAAAAAGCGACTAGCGACTAATCTAGCTACTTTTTGAACAAACCTCAGTAACCTCCAAATGTTGCCAGCATGAGTCCTGCGAGCACGAGATTTGCTTTCTCCTTGCCGCCACACACCTCTCTCTGCGTCTTCCCTGTTCTGTGAATGGCTGAGGGCTGCAGCTGCAGAACGGCAGCTAACAGACGTGAATGAGCAGTGTTGTTTCCACGGACGGACTTATCACTTATCTTTTGTTTTATAGTTAAAGAATTTAGTTTGACCATTTTATTTTCCTTTCTTTTCTTGTGCTTATTACTTGTATTACTCACTATCACAGTGCTTTAGTTCACCCAGTTCCCGAACTCTCTCAATTCAGATAATTTTACACATATAAAAAAAAACAGTCATTCAATAGCTACTTGTTCTATTGTCTGACAAAAAAAAAAAAAAAAAAAGTAAATGAGAACAGCTTTATTGGACATTCGGCTATAGCCTATATTATATTATATTATATTATATTATATTATATTATATTATATTATATTATATTATATTATATTATATTATATTATATTAAAATACAGTATGTGAGCATGATTTTAATGAGAAAAAACATTAGGCAGGCAGAACGCAAGTACGCCTCGATGACGTCATAAATATGCTAATTGACGTATTACGTCATCTAGCGACATTTAGCTACTTTTAGGGGAGGCGTTAGCTACTTTCCTTTGAAAATAGTTGGCAACACTGGCTCCTCTCTGTGTCCCAAGTACTTGGCTAGTAGAGACAGGCTTCTTTTGCATAGAGTCTACAGCTCAGATTATACTATCACATTTACAGTCACATTTGTTATAAGTGAGTAGAATAAGGGGTTTATCAACTTGCAACCACTAAACCACATCCCTTGGGGTCCTGACAGGCTTCTTTTGCACATGGTCTATTGCTCAGATCACATTTGATATCCGCGTTTCTCACACAATAGGCTCAGAGACCAGGAAACTCTTTTCAGAACAACTGCGGCAGTGAAAACACTGTGAAACGTCTAATAATCACAAAACTCAGAACAACCACTTGAAAGATTTGATCTGACGCCAGGATCAACGGGGGTTGTGTGCAACATACTTCCGTATTCAGGTCAAACAAGTTGCACCGCTTCCGGTTCAGGTCTTTTGTATGTTTTTCTATTACTTTGAAGAGCATAACCGATGTCCATCGCATTTGCAGATTACATTCATATATTAAAATTGAATAAAACGCCAGCACTAAAAATAACTAGCTAGGTTAGCTTAACTTAACTTAAAAGTCCACAGGCAGTTGTTAACACTTTCTCCGACAAGCGGATTTTTATCTGCGGAGCTTAATGTGGCCATGGGTTTTGTTAATAAATCCATCAGAGTGATGCCAATGATGATGGTTAAATCAAAGGGGAGAAAGTACATGTTATGTAGAATATGACTAAAAATGAGCAACAGGGCCCACCAATCCCTGTCTAAACCTATTTGAAAAAGTAATGTGGGACTGGAGCAATATATAGTCAGGGTAACCTGAGAGATGCAATCCAAATTGTTTCAAATCTTTTCGAATTTGTTTCAAGTTTCAAATTCTGCTGTAAAGCAGCTCTAACAATGGTAAAGATAATCAACTGTGTATACATACTGTGTATACAATGTATTTGTGCACACACATGTCCGTGTGAGTGCCGTGACAAACTCCTGTGTGCTCCACTGCACACTGAACAAGCAAAAGACACAAGATAGTAGTGTTTTACATTTGATTTGTCATGTCCATGTGTAGTTTGGTGTGTATAACGGTTTGTGTGTAGAGTTACTATGCAAAAACACCATTTTTAGAAGAGTTAAAATAGTTTTGAATGAAGTGTTTTCTTTTGCATTAGTGTGTGATGTTTTGTGTGTGGGGTTTTGAGAAAAGGAGCCATAGTTTCAGAAATTGTATATAAGCATTTAAAAAAAATATATATATTAAAAAACTGTAAATAATACTCAAAAGACACTCACTTGTCGCCATCTAGTGGTGTAATTAGTTTCCAAGTTTTGCCACCACAGAACTAAATAAATAATAAAATAATAAAATAAAAGTATTTTAAAATAGGAAAAAATAAGTTATTTTAAGTTGTAACAACATTATACAATATTACTGTTTCACAGTATTTCTGATCAAATAAATACATCCTTGGTATTAAATGTCAAAAAGGCATAAAAAAAAAGTCACTCACTTGCACTGGTCAAAAAGACACTCACTTGTCGCCATCTAGTGGCATAATTAAGTTTTCCCACTGTCTTAAAAATAACTCGCCCTGAGAAATACCAAAAAATTAGAGTTTTACAAAAAAAAAAAAAAAAAAGATTAATTTACCCCTTAGTGGCCATATACCGATTCTGATGTTATACGAATAATGAATTTGCAAAGACCTTTAATCTGTTTTCAACAATTAGCACTAGCCATATTAAAGAACTAAGGCCATTGGCATTATTTGAGGTACGATCAGTCGGCACTCTTTTTTGTGTGATACTTTTACGTATTTTTTAAAGCTTTGTTCACTGCAATTATATTGACGAACGCGAGCAGGAAATGAAAAACAATCTCGTTTTGTTATTGATTGGAGAAACTAAGCTTTTCTAACGCCGTTCGAAACGGCGAATCATGCTGATCACCCCCCCCAGCGGCGAACCACTGAACTATGGGGTTTACCTGATCTCTCGAGTAATGATGACCATAGACAGTAAAAGAACTAGGTAGTGACACCATAGACATTATGTCTATGATAGACACTTGTTCAATGGTTCGCCGCTGGAGGGCGACGATCAGCGTGATTCATGGGTTCACATCATAGACTGTGGTTCACATCGCCCCCCAGCGGCGAACCATTGGAATTTCGAAAGTTTCGAAACAGTGATGACGTAACGAAGCATCGTTTACTGAAATCGCGTGACTTTACTTAGGCAGTTTGATACACGCTCCGGACCACTGAATCGAAACAAAAGATTAGTAAAGGTTTCGAAGCTTCATGAAGCAGTGATTCAAAATCGAGTAGGGGCAGAGAATGTCTAATAGGAAGAGAATTGGCACTCTCTCTGGTTACTTCCGGTTTCTGGGCTGGCTGCAGTAACAGGTCTCTGTCCATGCGGGGGCGCTCGCAGGCGAGTGCAGAATGAATGGAGGTCTATGGCGCTATACGCCTCAAAATCCACTTTTCTCAGGATATAATTTTTTGTCTAGTAATTTGAATGTTGTATTCGAAAGGAGATGCAAAGAAATTACACATTGCTGGGTGTTAGATTTTTTAGAGTCACTTATTTGCTTTAAAAAGTCTTTTAAAATGTCCATGACGTCATACACATCGTACGACCAGAGATACTGCTTTACGGCAATCCTTCAGTCACTTTGGTGTTTCACGCAATTGCGACTTTATTTCACGCAATTCTGACTTTATTTCTCAGAATTGCGAGATATAAAGTCAGAATTGCGTGAAATAAAGTAAATGTAATACTCTTAAATAAATTTAAAAATGTAAATAAAGATGTAAACTCGCAATTGTGAGATAAAAAGTCGCAATTATCTTTTAAAATGTTTTATTTTGTGGTGGAAACAAGCTTCCATAGTATTGTGTGACGCAGTTGCGGAGAAGCAGCCTGGTTAACGCACGCGTTCACATATCAAAGAGATCATTAATTAGAATACATTTTTGCGAGAGGGATGAGCAAAGGATCGATTGGTATAGGCGGTGGGCCGGACCTCGAAATTACGAATTTAATACTTACCTCACAGCTGTCTACGTTTTTTTTTTGCTGAGGTCATGTAATAAAATCGTATAAGTACTATAGACATTGTTTCCAACTTTGTTGTATGCACATTTGACGCAAAATGTCCTTACAAACTCTTACTTTTTTAAACCGGCAAAGAAGCAGGAGTACTAATCATAACGTCAGAAAACCTCCCGTTTCCTTGACAACCAATGTAAATAATGAACACAGATTCTACAGCGGAGGAATATAATCTTTGTCAGTGACCAGAAAGCTGGGCCATATAGTGAAACTGACGCATAGCTTGTCTAACGGCAGATGAAGTAAAACCGTAAATCTCTGTAAAGTCCTAATCATAAATACAGTGCATGTTCACAATAACGGTTTAAATAAATAAAATAATACATGTTTTACCTCTGATATAAACATTTAGATTAAATATGCCATTCTCATTAATGGTGTTAAACACTTTAACTACATGAAATAAATACTGAGAAGTTACAACATTTTTATATTCAATAAATATAAATATTTGTTGTAGATGCAATGCTTTTGAACACTTCTCCTCTGGCATGCTGTGTTTTAATGTTTTAACTAATTGCTTATGATAATAGCAGATTGTCTGAGAAAATGGTTTCGTGCAAATAATGCACAACAAGGTCTATCTGTTGCCATTAAAAATAGAAATCAATTAAAAATACTATTTGGCCAGTGGAAAAGATTGAGAAAAAAATTTGATTTATTCATTCAAAAACAAGGCAAGGATAGGCTACTAAATTATTTGTATTAATAAAATGAGAGCATATGAATAAAGCGGAGCGGTGTGACGCTTAAATATAAGTTAAAAAACTTAAACATACGTTTAATTTATATAAGTTTAACCCCTTACTAGTCAGCCCCAATTTTGGCAAGTGATGCATTCATGACATACCCAAAATAAAAAGGTAGCTGCTCAGAAGTCATTCTGAATAGACACAACCAATATATATTTAAAAATCCAACCCTTGAGAGTTTACAATTCAAGACTCAAAATTAACCAGACTGTTATTAATATTGAGATAAATAAGCTCAAACATAGAAACGAAAACAACAAATATTAAGAATATATTTATTAAATGTATAAAATTTTTATGTGAATTTAGGATTGCAACTTATAACCACAACTAAAACATGGGGATTTTTTAAAGACAATCATCCCGCACATCCTATTCTATAATAAAATCAGCTAATCGAATATTCGAAAATCGTGACTCATCCCTAATTAATATAGTGTTATTGTGTAAGTGGATGACATGACAAGCAGCAAAAGGCAGTGCAATTTGTGTGTAAGTGGGGTCAAATGTTCATAGCAAATTTCAAAATAAACCAATGTAGCGGCATCATAGTGTAAACTACCAGTGTATTTGTGCAAGAGTCAATCAGCTGCCCTTAGGTTACTGGAGGGTGGGGGTGGAAGGAAGAGGCTCTCTATGATTCCCCTATAGAAAGTTAAGAGGATGGATTTTTGGGAGATGAGCCTTCCTCAACTGTGGGAGGAAGTGCAGAGGTTTTTGGACTTTCTTGGCCAGGTTCTGTTGGTGGTGTCGATAGATCAAGATGGGTCATCTGTGATGTGGATACTAAGCAACTCCGTGATCTTGACCTGCTCCATCATGGTGCTGTTGATGTGATGATTGTCAACGATCACCTCTGTAGTCATTTGGGTGTGGAGAGATATGATGTTGTCCTGTCCGTGTCTGTGTTAGATAAACAACTGAATTATATTCAGATAAATAAACACAGAAAGCGCACATTACTCATTTTAAATCACACTTTTCATCTTGACATTTGTATTAAGATGCTAACCATCTTAAACGAGCTTGCCAAGACTACTGCAGTTCTGACCACAAATAATTTTGTTAAATAACTCAAAAACAGCCATCTTTAACTAAAATATTTTTCCACCATACAGTATACCGGTTCTGTTATGTAGGTGAAGCCCAACCACTATCAATCGTGACAATCAACCATAATTGTCTTAAATAACTCCATGACTACCACTATAAAGTTGATTTGAAATAATTTCTTTGTTTTGGTTTGCACTCTTTTTAGCTGATAATTAGTCTAGCTTACTTGTAGCCTAGGTAGCTTGCTGTAACCAATACCGTTTACCCCGTGATTCTCCCTTACTAGTAGTCAGACTTATTTCCTGCTGTCTTCCCGTTTAAATATTTTTCCCGTAATTATCCCGTATTTGAATACCCTTTGCTTAGTTCATTGTGTATGTACCGAATGATTATTTTGGATTAGCCTAAGCAACATACCGTTAGACCTAACGTCAGCTTTACTGCTCCACTACCCACATTCTTTCGTGGCTAACGTTACTGTTTTCATCAAAAAAACATTTTATAGCTTGCAGTCTTAAATACAACTTATATGAAAAGCATTAAGATATAGGGGTTTATAATCATTGCAAAACAAATCTTACCTTGACGTTGTCTTGCCGAGACACGCGGTCTCTCCAGGGTGGGTTGATTTGGCTTCAGACTGACGCGACGCCGGTTCAACGAATAACGTGATTGGCCAAATCAATTCAACAAGGTAACAACACGAGCGTTGATTGGATCTCACTCCGGCCAACGTTTGTGATCAGCTAGCGAAATTAAATCTATTTTTATACTTTAATGTGCAACAATTGGCGTTGGAAACAATCGGTAATCTTTTTGTGAATTATTCATACAGACAAATTAAAAAAATGAGCCAGACAGCTGCTGGGTAACTGTCAAATCAAAAACTAAACGAGATAGACGGACTTGGCCCACTGTCTAGTAGCAGTTCTTCAGACCTAAAATAAGATTATATGTTTAAGTTCATCTGGTTTTGCTCAGTTTTTTTTTTAATTATTATCTTTTTCCTGCTTTTCTTCTTTGTTGTCTTTCCTGATTTATTTCATCATCCTGCAAGTGCTTGCTGTGAATCAGTGTTTTATATATATATAATTATTTTTATTTTTTTTTGGAAAATTAGAAGCCAGAAGAAACATATTCAACAAAAAAAAAATTTTTTTTTGTTCAAAAGGTATCAAATAAGGAATTGAACTTTAATTGATTATATTCTAAATTAAGATTTTCAGCCATAAGGTAAATTCAGTGTTACTGTTGGTGACTAAAAGGTTTTTTTGTTTTTTTGTTTTTGTTTTTCAAAGAAACAATGAAGTACGAGTGAAACCTAGAAGGGAACAAACAAGAGGTTAATGTATTCATTTACATAAACAGTGTTTAAAAGACAAGTGATTATACTTACCTTTTGAGTCCTTTAGAGTATTTGAAGTCCTTGAAACCTAGAAAAAAAAGGTGTTTAAAGAATTTATTTTATTTGTTTGAGAAGTACACATTGTATTATATTTTTTTTCCCTTTCCTGTATTTTCTTTAATTTATTTTTCTTTTATACATTCCAGTTATTGAATTAAAGTTTTTGAATTCAACACAAACAAAATAATACAATTAGTTACCTTATACCTTGTGTGAGTGGCTCATTATTGTTGTGACATCCTTATTCTCTGCAGGCGAATTTAGTCTTCTGATTGAACTGGTCCATACTCAGACTTTGTGTCTGTACCAAATTGAGTGAAGGGTTACATATCATTTTCGGGACAATTAGGACCGGATTTGGGACAACAGCTTAGATTTCGGGATGTCTGGTCACCCTAAGGCTGATTATTATCATACTCAGACTTTGTTTATTGGAATTTTTTAAAAATATAATCTTAAGAAAAAAAAAAAAATGATGTGGAAGTTTCAAATTTCTTCAAATAAACTGAGAAAATGTATAATTTTAAGGGAAAAATAAGTTGCTTTTAAATTTCATGGCATCAACACATCTCAAAAAAGTTGGGACAAGGCCATGTTTACCACTGTGTGGCATCCCCTCTTCTTTTTATAACAGTCTGCAAACGTCTGGGGACTGAGGAGACAAGTTGCTCAAGTTTAGGAATAGGAATGTTGTCCCATTCTTGTCTAATACAGGCTTCTAGTTGCTCAACTGTCTTGGGTCTTCTTTGTTGCATCTTCCTCTTTATGATGCACCAAATGTTTTCTATGGGTGAAAGATCTGGACTGTAGGCAGGCCATTTCAGTACCTGGATCCTTCTTCTACGCAGCCATGATATTGTAATTGATGCAGTATGTGGTCTGGCATTGTCATGTTGGAAAATGCAAGGTCTTCCCTGAAAGAGACGACGTCTGGATGGGAGCATATGTTGTTCTAGAACTTGGATATACCTTTCAGCATTGATGGTGCCTTTCCAGATGTGTAAGCTGCCCATGCCACACGCACTCATGCAACCCCATACCATCAGAGATGCAGGCTTCTGAACTGAGCGCTGATAACAACTTGGGTTGTCCTTGTCCTCTTTAGTCTGGATGACATGGCGTCCCAGTTATCCAAAAAGAACTTCAAATTTCGATTCGTCTGACCACAGAAGTTTTCCACTTTGCCACAGTCCATTTTTAACGAGCCTTGGCCCAGAGAAAACGCCTGCACTTCTAGATCCGGTTTAGATATGGCTTCTTTTTTGACCTATTTTTAGCTGGCAACGGCGAATGGCACGGTGGATTGTGTTCACCGACTGTTTTCTGGAAGTATTCCTGAGCCCATGTTGTGATTTCCATCTCAGTAGCATTCCTGTATGTGATGCAGTGCCGTCTAAGGGCCCGAAGATCACGGGCATCCAGTAGGGTTTTCCGGCCTTGACCCTTACGCACAGAGATTGTTCCAGATTCTCTGAATCTTTGGATGATATTATACACTGTAGATGATGATAACTTCAAACTCTTTGCAATTTTTCTCTGAGAAACTCCTTTCTGATATTGCTCCACTCTTTTTCGCCACAGCATTGGGGGAATTGGTGATCCTCTGCCCATCTTGACTTCTGAGAGACACTGCCACTCTGAGAGGCTCTTTTTATACCCAATCATGTTGCCAATTGACCTAATAAGTTGCAAATTGGTCCTCCAGCTGTTCCTTATATGTACATTTAACTTTTCCGGCCTCTTATTGCTACCTGTCCCAACTTTTTTGGAATGTGTAGCTCTCAAGAAATCCAAAATGAGCCAATATTTGGCATGACATTTCAAAATGTCTCACTTTCAACATTTGATATGTTATCTATATTCTATTGTGAATAAAATATAAGTTTATGAGATTTGTAAATTATTCCATTCCTTTTTTACTCACAATTTGTACAGTGTCCCAACTTTTTCTGATTTGGGGTTGTATATATATATATAATGGGTAGTAGGGGTTCCAAAGATAAAGGCAAATCACAGAGACAAGGGAAAACTAGGAGACTGTTGCATAACCACAAAGTCCAGAGGCTTTCATTTAGTCATTAATAATAATAAAAAATATGATGTATTAAATTACAAACAGTAGGAAAATTCTTTCTATTTTATTGCCATCCTTCATCTTCTTTGTCAAATGGGATGAAGTTTATTTAATGTGTGTTCAGTGTTCAACTAAAGTTATTCCTCTTTGAAAGTTGTCAGTAGAGCACGTCTATCTGCCTCATCATTACCACATTCCTTCTCATTCCCCGAGGGAATTAAAGCTTACTAAAACATTCATTCTAAAACCTTTACATTCTAAGACAAATAGCTGAAGATATTCTTGGTGGCGTCCACAGTCCTTTTATATAAATACTTTAGTTGTTAATTGTAATATCAACTATTCAGGTTACAAGTTGTGGAAACATAAATGGGTTTAACTATAACAACTTTTTTATGCACTTCCCTTTGCACAAAGCAAACATGAATTTTAGACACAGAGAATAACATCAGAGATGCAAATTTATTTACAAATAACTAAAGATTTCCTGCTTTCTTTCTTGATATTGTAGTGGCTGGTCTGACTGTACTTCTGGATCGCAGCGCTGAAGCAGAACAGGCGTAAAGAAAGGGGTTCACGCAACCGTTTATAAAGAAAAGAGCCCCAGTTATATTGTGGCTAGCATTTGAATCCCATGACACTACCATTAAAACAACGTTGTTGATCGTACAGGGGACGCCGAATATGAAGAAGGCCACTATGATTCTGACGGCCAGTTTTGTCAGCCTGTGCAGTTTGATTTACATACTGTTTGTCAAAATTGTGCATGAATTTTGTGTTGTTTGTTGTGGTGTAACTAGCATTTCTGTCTTCCTTCAACATCTGTTAATGTTAATGCAAGCTCATGGACAATATATGAAGGGCAGAGCATATACACTGCAGAAGACTTTCAGATGCAATATATCTTGGCATGTCAACTTAAAGACTTTCTTATTGAGCAAACACAATTGATTGATATGCACATCAGTAACCATTTGAAGGGTGATCTGTTTGTTGGTTCACAAATCCCAGAACCGTACCTTTGACATTTATTCACTATCCAAAGCGACTTACAAATGAGAAATAGGTTGTGAAAAGGCAAAAAAACACGTGTGCTCAAAATACAGTTTCAGACATTGCTTAGAGTAGCACAAGCTAGGGAGGGATTAAAGGAAAGTGATAGCATATAATTTTTTATTATTATTATTTTTATCAGTTGTCTTTTGAATGTTGCCAGGGATTCTGCATTCCAGATGAAGGCAGGGAGATCATTCCACCAAGCTGGGGGAACAGAGGAAACTCATGGATCTTCTCTGTGGGAACCCTGTGGTGAGTGATTTTGTGCCTCTGTGATGGTACCACCAGCCGTCGCTCATTTATTTGTTACGTAAATAAAATATTCATTTAAATACTCTATATTTGATATTGTGTATTTATATTACATTTAAATTTTAAATTCAATACTTCATTTTTTAATATATATATTGGTTTAAAAATAAACTATAAAATATATATGGATTTAAAATACTCGATTTAAAATTGCATTTATGTTCTGTTAAAATAATATAAATGGTTACATGAAATGCATCTGATATTGCATTTTTTGTATTATATTAAAATAGTATGTCTTTATTTCATTAGAAAATATATATATATATATATATATATATATATATATATATAAAAAAAAAACTCAATATGCTGCCTGTCTCTTGGTATATGGTAGGGATTGCACAAATGTCTAACAAAACAGAAACGTACACAGACATGAGAAATAAAAACTATTTATTTATGAACAAATATTAACTAAAACATATTTATACAAAATTAATTATTTATTATTAATGATTATCAATGTATTATTTATTTGACAAAAAAAAAAAAAAAAAAAATGTTTATACAAGTATAGATGCATTATTGTCCTTTCTTCATATCCTCCATCCACTGCTCCACAGACTTCCCAGAGGCCTTTGCACAAAAATGGACACCCCGGAACTGGCTGTGGCCAAACTCTTTAGTTTTTGGGTGTCCACATTTTTGGCAAAGGTACCGTTTTGGGTTTTGTCTTTTCTTACGAATCAACCCTTGTGCTGCGGCTGCTGCAGCTGCCTCTACCTGCTTTTTACGCCGCCAAGCTGTTGTCTTAGGCAACTTCTGGTCAGCAGGTGTTGGTACAACAGCAGCGAGTGCATGTGTGTGTTCTGGTGGAGGAGAATGATGAGGATGTTGAGGAGGAGAATGGTGAGGATGTTGAGGAGGAGGAGAATGGTGAGGATGTTGAGGAGGAGGAGGATGGCCTCGAACATGTTGTCTTGCCAGTCCAGATGCATCCGGCCATGATTCCAGGGCTGTCCAGGACTACATCCCTGATCATCCTATAGGCCTGGAGGATGGCAGCCCACCGGTTCATCCTGACTCTGGCGATAGTCTGACCAGCAGAGTAAATGCGGCCTCAACCAGACGACTCGCTTTGGGCCACTGAGCTGGCCCACTGCCTTCACCAAGGAAGCATCTGGGAAGTGAGAAAGCCGTATTAATCTGATTATTTGAAGAATATGGGACAAACAACTGAATAACACTGTAAAGTTGTGAGATACAATTAATAGTGTGTATTGTTAATCAACTAAATAGACAGCTCCAATTAAATGTTTTTTTTTCTCTTGACTTTATTTTTATCTAAGTAACTTAAAGTGCAAAGAAAAGACATAATCTGCAAGAAAACTATTCCATGAAATACTGTCTTGAAACATACAAATGCTCCAAAATAATGGGTTAATTTGGAAACGTACCGCTTCAGACTTTCGATGCCTGGGGTCACACTGGTTGCAGAGTGGCTGACCTTAAACCTGCCCTTCAGCACTCGGTCACGGTGGCGAGGCGGGTGGTTGAGAGGGCCCTTGTCATGCTCTGATAGGCTGTCCCACAGAGCGACAATCTCATCTACCTTGTCCTGTGTGGCAAACCCTGATGGCGCAGGTCAACCAGACTGTCGGCCAGCTTGACAACATGCTGATACCCAGCTTGGCCATCTGGTCCCACACTCTCCATCTGGGCATCAAAAAGAAATTATTACACATCTATATTATCACAGTCATATCATTCTCCAATATCAAAGTAACATAATATTTCAAATCCATAAGTTTATTTATTTGGTATGTAGCAGTGAAATATGCAGAATAATCTACAGCTAGCCATTCATTATTAAGAAATAACCCCCTAAATGAAATATCAAAATTATCACCCCATAAAATTTCATTGTTGATTGCTAATGGGTATTTATTTACCTGGCTCTGAGTGGCTGTCTCGGGCAAGGAAGACTCTGCTGGACCTCTCTCGGATGATGACAGACCATGAGGTTGTAGGGCCGCCGTCTGTTGGTGAATGGGCTGCAGGGGATTGCAGGTGAGCTCCATAAATTCCACAGGAACATCGAAGCTCAAATCCTCAAACCCCTCATCCACCTCCAGATCACCCTCCTGGTTTTTATCCTGAAGCCCATCTGGGGTGTCAGGATCAGCAAAGTCTTCCTCAAGAGCTCTATTGGATTTGGAATACTGGTATTCCACACAATGAGCTCTCCTATAGAGAAATGTTTTAACAACACATGAGTGAAATACAGCTGCTACCCATAAGTAGCATGACCACAATACCTGTATATTCGCCCGGGCTGGTATAGTCCTGAACCATCCTGAAGCCCAGAAGCTGTTTGCTCAGGACGTTCAGGTACTGCCGCATCAGGCCGTCGTAGCAGATGTTTTCCCTTCAACAGCAGCGACTCCACGTGCTTCGTTCCACTGCACCAGCCCTTCGAGCAGGTTCACTTGAAAGTGCAAGGAACTTACACTTGTACCTAAAAACAAAGGCAGAAGTGATCACCAAGAAAAACACAGAGTGTGCACACACAAACAATGCACATTATTTTTGTGTAATGCAAACCTGGTACGAAGCGGTGCAGGTGGAACGACTCCAGGGACGTTGTGCCACGTGCACAGCGGTACAAAGGCAGAATGACCCCTCCCTTGGTCACCTCTCCTACCTTCCTGTACAGCTGTACACCTGGCGGGTCAAGGATGCACTTTATATGGCACTGCTGGGTAAGCCAGATGTCCTGCATCCTCTCCTGGTCCAAAACCCTGATCCCCATGGTGTCTGTTGCCCCCATGAAGTCCTTAAGCAGCTTCTCTATGAGCTGCTTAGTCTCATGGGCCCCACGAGTGCGGCGGCAATGCCTCGCTTGTTCTTTGGCGGTGGGCTCGCAGCCTGTCACCCGCTTGGCCTCCTTCAGCCTCTCCACATCTGAAGCATCCCACTCGAAGATGCATGCAGAGAGGTTTTTCATGAAGAGGCTGTACAGCGGGTGGCTGTCTGTGGTTACTCCTACTGCAAATTGCCGCATAAAGTGCCACAAATCCAGCCTGACAAGCAGCTGGTCCCACTCTGCGAACACAGCGGCTGCCTTGCCTTTGCCCGTGGAAGAGCAACAGTCCCGGTCCACATATAGAACTTCTGGAGGAGCTTCCCCGGCTCTGCGGTAGCCATCCCAGACAAGGCAGAGGCACCATCTGTGGTATCCGGGCAGCAAGACGGCAGGGGTAAGATCTAATAGAGAACAAAATGCTAATGAATAAATATAAAAATATGAGCGATACAAATAAAAGAAATGGGTAAGACATTTCCTATTTGACATTTGAGAGATCACTAGCATGTAATGTAATGCATTGCATTGGAAATTAATGGGACAACATGTGACGATCTCTGAAAACAAAATTAAATTATGAAAAAAACATAGTATCTTTAAGTCAAGTCATCTTCATTTATATAGCGCTTTTAACAATGTAGATTGTCTCAAAGCAGCTTTACAGAGATAAACGTATAATTTAAGGTAACAGAGATTGTTTCGGCTTTACAGCAGAGTTAAGTTATTTCCATCTAAAGTTAGTTTTAATTGATTTGCTTCTGTCGCAATGATCATTTGTTATTAAATTAGGGGCCGCTAAGACGACACCATTCCCTCTACACAGACTTGTAAGAATTGATAAATTAGGAAATTCCAAACAGTCTGTTTTGGGGGTGACCAGGCCCTGAGAGGACAAAAGGACCTCTCTGGAGATTAGCATTTGAACTGGCTCTCATGCACCATCGAGACGAAAGTCTCACCTCCGAGTCATCTAATCTACATCTCTTTCCCTCTCCCCTCACCCCTGTCTCTCATGCTCAAATGAACAGCTGAAATCACCCAAGAAAATGTATAGTTTAATGTGAATGATTATCACAGAGTATTTTCATGTTTGGTATCATTTAAAATGTCACAGTGCAACTGGTACAGATATCTCATATCCAGATAGATAAAACAAAAGGTAATAAGGTTTTTAAGAGCTTATGGATAACTGATTTACAAAGGAAGGTGGTCTCTAAGCAAATGGTCCCACACCCCCATGAAGATGTGACCACTGCATGCAAATTTCTATTGTTACGTGTTTCCAGGTAAAAGGTTTGTCTATTTAAGGAATTGCAGCAGGGAGATCGGGGCCCTTTTCTGTACATCAGATGGCCCGTGAGGCTGAGAGACATTATTTCTTAATGTTGGGTTTGCATCTTTTCTTTATTCCAGAGAATTTGATGTTTTGTATTGATTATCTTTGAATTGATTATGAAATTGGCATGATACATTTACCTGACATAATAAATTGTTACATTTGATTATTCTAACTGACTTTGATATTATTTCCATTGAAGAGTTAAACGGAATAGTCAAACGTCCACTCACTTTTAGTGAGGCACAGATATTATTAAACCCTTTCATTTATGGAGTCAGATGAATTAACGAGAGAATACATAACTAAATGTATTGTAAATTTAACCAACCAATATTTTGCACGAGTAAGGACAGAACACGTGATACCTTCCCCGTGTATTGGCGAACCGGCAGATTGGACCAATTTCACGGGCCCTACAGACTTTAAACGCGATCCTGTGAGAAACGCTGATGGCGTTCACATGCGCATTTAGAATGGGTTCTATAGTTATGTGCGTTTGAATATACGCAGGTTTGGAATTCCCTACAAGCCAAGCCTAAACAAAATACTTGTCTTTCCTTATAAATTTTGATAAGGAATTTTATTTTATTTGTTGCTTTGGGGTAGGACCGCGAGACGAATTTTCCCGACAACGCCTTATCTGTATAGTGGTAGTGGGATCCTCCATAGGGAGAGACTAGTTGGCACTTCAGCACTGCGTTGTCATCGGTCCAGGCGAAGGTCCTTCGTCAGATCTGGATACGGCCTGGATCCGGCAGGCTGCAGGAAAAACCTTGGGATAAACACAGACACTAAAATTAGCGTAGATGCCATTCTTCTTATGATGTAACGAGTACATCAGGATTTTTGGGAAGTGTTCCCGGTTCCGGCTGACCTACTATATGCAGCCTATTATGTGAAAGCTAAGAGGTCAAAGAGATGTGTCTTTAATCTGATCCATAACTACTAAGATGTCATGGCCTAGTGGTTAGGGAGTTGCACTGGTAACCCAAAGGTTGCTGGTTCGATTCCAGAGCTGGTGGGAAATGACTGAGGTGCCCTTGAGCAAGGCACCTAACCCCTAATCGCCCCCCGGGCGCCACACAAAGCCCGCTGCTCTGGGTGTGTGTATCCACGTTTGAAGTGTGTGTGTGTTAACTACTCACTACTCTGCTCCTAATGTGTGTGCATTAACTTGGATGGGTTAAATGCAGAGGTCAAATTCCAAATATGGGTTACCATACTTGGCCGTCACGTGTCACTTTCACTTTTCACTATGGGTATCATAGGGGCTCAGGTCTGTTTGTTTGGCCTCTTTCTCTTCAGACACTTACACACATTCGTAATAAAGTGTTCCACATCTCTCTGCATCTGGGGCCAGTAGAACCTCTCTCTAATCAGACTGAGTGTTCTCTCTACACCCAGGTGACCCATGTCTTTGCAATTCTTTGAAGACCAACGAGTGGTTAGTTCTGGGTAGGAGCAGGTGTTCTCGCCTGGAGGTCTTTTGCCGCAGCATTCCATCCTCATCAATGAAGATTTTTGTCCACTGTTTCAAAAGCAATGCCACTTCTGGAAGCTCATGCTTTGCTTCCTCTCCCCCTGGCGATGGTTCTCTCGCTTATACCTTAGAACTCTCCCATGACTCCATCTTCCTCCTGAGCTTTTCGGATCTGTGCGGGCATGAATGGTTGGTCAGGGTTGATGTTGCCACCGTCCTTTACAAGCTGAAGGGCACAGATTTGCACCACTCCTGCCCCTTGGCGAGGGCTCTCTCTCTTCACTGCCACTCCTTCAATCGATGCACTAATAACATCCTGACATACTTCTTCTGTGCACTTCTCCATGTAGCTCTCCAGGTCCAGAGGCATCCGGGACAGTCCGTCCGCATCAGCATTGTTTTTCCCCGGCTGGTACTGTATCGTGAAATTGAAATCAGCCAATTCTGCCACCCACCGATGTCCGGTGGCGTTGAGTTTAGCTGAGGTGAGCACATACGTAAAGGGGTTGTTGTCAGTGTATACGACAAAGGAAGGGACGTGGAACAGGTAGTCACGGAACCACTCACATACCGCCCACTTCAGCTGGGAGCTGTCCTCTCTTGGTCTTTTTAGGCGTCCTATTCTTCCTGTGGTGGGGGTCTGGCAAATCTGGCATGATATTCTCTCCATGTGAACTGGTCAGTATCCCATACAAAGGCTGGGCAATCCGGGAAAAGTTAGGAATGTATGTCTGGTAGTAAGAGAGAAATCTCAACAGCTGACGCAGGTCACCCACCGTAGCCAGTGTTTTCTCTTCCAATGCTTTCACTGGCACAGTTTCGGCTGGGTCCATCGTGTAGGCGATCTGGAACTGACTTCTGATTCAACTCTCAATAGTCACAGCACAGCCTTAGTCCGCCATCCTTCTTCCGCACACATAAGACTGGAGAGGAGTACGGTGACCTGGACGGCTTAATCCACCCCCTGTTCAACAGGTCCTGCAGATATTCTTTAACTTCCATATGGAGAGGTTTGTGTACGGACATGTATGTTTTTTGCACTGGCTTAGTGTCCTGAAGAGTGATATGCATCTTGAGAGATGGGATGTACCCGACGTCCTGCTCATCATATGCAAAAGATTGGCATTCTTCTCTTAGCATTTGCTTTGCTACTTCCTGTTGTGTTTTGGTTAAGTGGTCCAGGTCCACTGGAGGGTCCCACACCTGTGACTGCTTGTGCCTTCTCGGGGTGGACTGTGTGTCGATGGAATTGGACGTGGACTTGTCCTCCAGAGGCCTGTCCATGACCTGTGTTGCCGGTACGTACACAGTCTTCACTGCCTCCAAACTCCCATAATTCTGTGTGGCTTCAGAAAGATGTGGTCTGTGGTGTTACTTATGGGAATAGGTACATACATCACCTTCCTATCTGGGACTCGAACCAGCACTTCATTGATGACTAAACCTTCTGGGGGTGGGTGGAGCACGTCAGGTGAGAAGAGTGCTCCACTGTCACGTCACGTCAGTCTTTTCTGTTTTCTAAAATCTCCCTATTCCACACTAACCTAAAAACGACGGCCCTTGCAGCAGCTTCTCCTGCGGGCCTCTGATGAGGCGGTGGCCTTCATCGCCGCTAAGGGGCCACGCGGGACCGCCGCTGCTGCGAGGGCCAAGAAGCCGGAGGAGGTGGAGAAGGAGGCCCAAGCTCATGTCGTCTCAAAGTGCGGTGACCCTGGTGACCACATGCTGGTGCTGGGCTGCCACAGCATCCAGTTTGGGAAGTACCAGGGTCAAACGTTCTGTTGGCTCCTGGAGAACGACGTGGGCTACACCACGCAGTTGGTTGCCATCCACCAGCGGAAGCGGGAGAAAAGTGCCTCTGACAGCCCCCTTATGGCCAACAAGGACGCACTCGCCCGGTACTCGTGCGCCCACCCTGCTTTTGCGGAGCAGCTGCGGTACCACCGGGTGCACGAGGAGGCCCGAGCTCGCGCCACTCAGCCTGGGTGTGAGGGCGAGGCGCTTGTTGGCTTTGGGGACTACAAGGAGGCCACCCTGAAGGACCTGTATGACTCAATGGAGAAGAAGCACCAGACGTAAGTCCTGTTGTGGTGAAAGGCAGTGGACTGTTGACAGGGTGCTGTGACTTGTTGATATGTGTGTTAATCTTTGATCATTGTCTTGCAGCTTTGTCAAGTGGCTACGGCGGAAAACACTGCAGCCTGGGACCTCGATGGACGCCGCCAGGAAGAACATCCTGGGCCGTGACAAGGAGCAGTCGGCAGAGGCGGCTGCTAAGCCCCCACATCCCACCAGCAGCAGCAGCACCAGCACCCCCACCACCACCAGCAGTGGCCCCAGCAAGGCCGCTGCTTCCACCGCGCAAGCCAATCACTCCCATATTCTCGGCCCTACTGGGAAGGCGTCCAATGGCCCCAGATGAGCTGCAGGCCAAGGTCAGGAAGCTGATTACCACACCAGCACGGCCTGCAGTTCCAGGTAGATCTCTTTCTTTCTCTTTAACACAACAGAGGTTCAGTGTACAGGATTAACTAACCATTGCCCAACCCCCCTCCCCCCACAGCGGTGTCTACATCCGTCAGAGACCAGCGCCCCTCGGTTCCGCCGCGCCCCCCACCACAGAGGTGACGGACGAGGAACTGGTCCAGATGGCCACTGACATTGAAACGGGTAACTGGCACCACACTGGACGTGTCACACTGTAACATCTGCCTTCAATATATATTCTTATGTCAGTATTTTTGTATTAACTGTAATGGTTTCTTTTACTGGTTGCTATAGCTGATTCTTGAAGGACAAAGGTAGGTTTGGCAGGTAATGTAGCCATCTTTGTCGGTGGTAGATGTGCCATCCTCACTAACGTAGTGGTAATGTAGATTTGATTAAACACCTTCACATGTCTACTTCCCTTGGCCCTGCTACATCTCTTAACATTCACCTTGTAGCACTAAACCATCTGCCCTATCACTGGCATGCTTGTACGTCATCTAATCACTGGCATGCTGCACGTCATCTAATCACTATCATTGTGACTATCTAATGACTATCATTGTGCTGATGCCATTTTGTTGTGTGTGAATGTGTCTGAAGCTCGCCTACAGGTCCTTCAGACTCTCCCGCTCCCGCTGGTGGAAAGGCCTCCATCTCCACCTCCTCTGGCATTGTCCTCCATCACTCCCCCACCCCTCCCACCGCCACCACCTCGAGTTGCGGCTGCTCCACCTACTCTCACGGTTCCGGGTCAGGGTCCGGCGTTGACCAGGGAGGAACCCCGTGGAGGAGACGCCATCTGGGGAGGCCACCCTGGCACCAGCGCCGGCGAAGAGGAAGAGGAAGGAGAGGAAGGTAGAGCAGCCCGCGACGCCCACTACAGCTTCGGCTGAGGTACAAACACACACACACGTGCCTGTACTCATGGACGCACAACTCAGTGGAGTTGACTGTCAAACTGCATGTAGCACCTCCTCTCAGCCTCCTTACAGTGTGTTTGTTTGTGTTGTTTTTTTTCCCCTCACAGTCCCGGTTGCCTGAGATCTGGCGGACAGCTCTCACCGGGGAAGAGCAGGAGTGGATCGGCCGGGAGCTGTTTAAGACAGATATCGAGGGGAGGACCAAACTCACCGGCCGAGTTACACTCAGCCACCTGCCTCACCGGCTGCCTTGTTTGCGTGTCGGCTGTTCCTCTGGACGCCCCTGCGTCTGTGGGGGGTCCGGCCGACATGCTGTAATAGGGCCCTAATGAAGTGATGGTACTTGATGGCCACCGAGTACCTTGAGTGCTGTCGGTGTAAGAGGAAGGTAGCTGCCTGGTTGCAGGAGGTCATGGGTCAGGTGGGAGAGGGGCATTGCACCCTATTCCCGGCAATCCTCACCTACAAGTAAGTAGCTGTCTGAACACTGTCGGTGTGTCTGTGTGTGGCTCTTCTGTAACACATGATGTGATGTGCTTCTCTGTAGGCTTGCCTGCGACCGGCGGGTAATCATCCAACTGCGCGAGCGTACTCGGGGGAACAGCGCCACGCAGCTGTACAAAAAACTCTGTGAGGCACACACAGAGGCCTGGATGCGGCGGTCCATCACTACCTCAGCGTCATGAAGCCCTTCACATCGCGAGGTGTTGTGCGCATGTGCACCCCACCACCGAAACTGCCACATGTGCCCCAGTACGCGTGGCTGTTACTGGTGTACTGCCACAACATCCTCTCCCGTCTAGAGGACGTGAAGGCCCGGGTCACCTCCGTTTTTGGGACGGTTCTGAAGATGGATTCGACCAAGAAGGTAAATGTGGTGCTATATATATCATGCTCTGGCTATGTGCGTGCAGCCTTACTGAGATGCTTTATTCTTTCAAACAGGTGACCCGGAAGCTCGCCGGTGCCGCCGCCCAGACCGCAGTGTGGGCAGCGAACGTCGGCAATGAGCACGGACAGGTGCTTATGTCTGTGCTCACGGACACCGAGACGGGCAGGCTGACCAAGGGGGGTATCAGCCTGCCGGTGTACCGTTGTGCACGAGGCTCCACATCCCTGGAGTCGTTCCACCTGCATCTCAACCGCTTCATTCCAGGTAGACCACATGTTTCACTGTCATGTCAATCTTTCACTGTCATCGACTCATTGTCATTCACATTGTGTGCACTGAATAAACTGCTAAGCGCATCTGTGTTCCTCCTGTTCAGGAGAAAGTGCAAATCCCTGGCACTTCCAGTCATTTCTCCTGGAGGGGTTGACGTGGTGGAACGCGAACAGGGCGGCGTCCGTGGCACAGGAGGGACGGCCGCTGCTCCGCTCCTACACTTGCCCCCTGCAGCACTCCCTTGACCAGCTCAGCCAAAGGGTGCTTGGCACGAGTGTGGTCAAGGATTACACCCAGCCCAGGGAGTACACCGGTAAGAACACTCAAGCCAGCCACCGCGCTTATACACGTCCACACTGAATGATATTTGTACCAGACCGACTGACTGATGCGATTTGTGTTGTCATACTTCAGGGGAACTCATCGGCATCGAGTACCTGTACTCCCAGACGTGCTGAGTGCTGCAGGACGTCAGCTTGGACCCTGACATTCCGGACGCGGGGGGGGACATTCCCCCACTCGTTGAGGATGACGAGCTCGCTGACGGCCCGCATAGGTAGAAGGCTGAGCAGAGGGCAGTGGCAGGAACAGTCGTCGCTGCCCGGGCCGGCGTGCCACAAGTACAAAAGTTCAGGAAATGCGGCCAGCCAAAGCGGAGGGAGACCGGACACACCCGCTACGGCAATGTACATTTTTGCTCTGCCGCGGCGGGTAAGAGTGTGGAGGACTGGCTGAGGGAGATGAAGGACAGGGACCAGGGTTGAGCCCCGGACTGTTTCCGCATTCTCGCTGGGCCAGGTGTATATAGTTGTGTATGAGTGTTTTTTTTAAGACATTAACTTTCCCCTCCACAAGGACCGGGACCTTGCCGCGTTGTGGAGGCTTCCTACAAACACCGGTCCACACCTGCCACAACTCTTCTACAGCACAGTGACACTATGCTTGAAAAAACATTGTTTATCGCATTCACACCTGTATAACATTGTCATGCCTTTGTACTATTCTGATTCTTTGCACTGACAAGTTATATAAGCCTATACTGTGTGTCTGCTGCCTATCATATGGTTTAAGAAAAAAAACAAAAACATTGTCTGCCCCATTCACACCTTTATAACACATTGTCATGCCTTTGTGCTGTTCTGATTTTATACGCTGACAAGTTATATAGGCCTTTTGGACATCTGGGTATGTTCATTAATGTGGTCACTGTCTTTGGAGTTATGTCCAGTGGCTGCGATGCAACTGTGCATCAGCCATAGAGAGCATTGGGTTGCCCAGTCAGCTGATTACCTCTCTGTGCTTAGTAAGTTCATGACCCACGCCACAGACCCCTGCCGTCTTGCTGCCCGGATACCACAGATGGTGCCTCTGCCTTGTCTGGGATGGCTACCGCAGAGCCGGGGAAGCTCCTCCAGAAGTTCTATATGTGGACCGGGACTGTTGCTCTTCCACGGGCAAAGGCAAGGCAGCCGCTGTGTTCGCAGAGTGGGACCAGCTGCTTGTCAGGCTGGATTTGTGGCACTTTATGCGGCAATTTGCAGTAGGAGTAACCACAGACAGCCACCCGCTGTACAGCCTCTTCATGAAAAACCTCTCTGCATGCATCTTCGAGTGGGATGCTTCAGATGTGGAGAGGCTGAAGGAGGCCAAGCGGGTGACAGGCTGCGAGCCCACCGCCAAAGAACAAGCGAGGCATTGCCGCCGCACTCGTGGGGCCCATGAGACTAAGCAGCTCATAGAGAAGCTGCTTAAGGACTTCATGGGGGCAACAGACACCATGGGGATCAGGGTTTTGGACCAGGAGAGGATGCAGGACATCTGGCTTACCCAGCAGTGCCATATAAAGTGCATCCTTGACCCGCCAGGTGTACAGCTGTACAGGAAGGTAGGAGAGGTGACCAAGGGAGGGGTCATTCTGCCTTTGTACCGCTGTGCACGTGGCACAACGTCCCTGGAGTCGTTCCACCTGCACCGCTTCGTACCAGGTTTGCATTACACAAAAATAATGTGCATTGTTTGTGTGTGCACACTCTGTGTTTTTCTTGGTGATCACTTCTGCCTTTGTTTTTAGGTACAAGTGTAAGTTCCTTGCACTTTCAAGTGAACCTGCTCGAAGGGCTGGTGCAGTGGAACGAAGCACGTGGAGTCGCTGCTGTTGAAGGGAAAACATCTGCTACGACGGCCTGATGCGGCAGTACCTGAACGTCCTGAGCAAACAGCTTCTGGGCTTCAGGATGGTTCAGGACTATACCAGCCCGGGCGAATATACAGGTATTGTGGTCATGCTACTTATGGGTAGCAGCTGTATTTCACTCATGTGTTGTTAAAACATTTCTCTATAGGAGAGCTCATTGTGTGGAATACCAGTATTCCAAATCCAATAGAGCTCTTGAGGAAGACTTTGCTGATCCTGACACCCCAGATGGGCTTCAGGATAAAAACCAGGAGGGTGATCTGGAGGTGGATGAGGGGTTTGAGGATTTGAGCTTCGATGTTCCTGTGGAATTTATGGAGCTCACCTGCAATCCCCTGCAGCCCATTCACCAACAGACGGCGGCCCTACAACCTCATGGTCTGTCATCATCCGAGAGAGGTCCAGCAGAGTCTTCCTTGCCCGAGACAGCCACTCAGAGCCAGGTAAATAAATACCCATTAGCAATCAACAATGAAATTTTATGGGGTGATAATTTTGATATTTCATTTAGGGGGTTATTTCTTAATAATGAATGGCTAGCTGTAGATTATTCTGCATATTTCACTGCTACATACCAAATAAATAAACTTATGGATTTGAAATATTATGTTACTTTGATATTGGAGAATGATATGACTGTGATAATATAGATGTGTAATAATTTCTTTTTGATGCCCAGATGGAGAGTGTGAGACCAGATGGCCAAGCTGGGTATCAGCATGTTGTCAAGCTGGCCGACAGTCTGGTTGACCTGCGCCATCAGGGTTTGCCACACAGGACAAGGTAGATGAGATTGTCGCTCTGTGGGACAGCCTATCAGAGCATGACAAGGGCCCTCTCAACCACCCGCCTCGCCACCGTGACCGAGTGCTGAAGGGCAGGTTTAAGGTCAGCCACTCTGCAACCAGTGTGACCCCAGGCATCGAAAGTCTGAAGCGGTACGTTTCCAAATTAACCCATTATTTTGGAGCATTTGTATGTTTCAAGACAGTATTTCATGGAATAGTTTTCTTGCAGATTATGTCTTTTCTTTGCACTTTAAGTTACTTAGATAAAAATAAAGTCAAGAGAAAAAAAAACATTTAATTGGAGCTGTCTATTTAGTTGATTAACAATACACACTATTAATTGTATCTCACAACTTTACAGTGTTATTCAGTTGTTTGTCCCATATTCTTCAAATAATCAGATTAATACGGCTTTCTCACTTCCCAGATGCTTCCTTGGTGAAGGCAGTGGGCCAGCTCAGTGGCCCAAAGCGAGTCGTCTGGTTGAGGCCGCATTTACTCTGCTGGTCAGACTATCGCCAGAGTCAGGATGAACCGGTGGGCTGCCATCCTCCAGGCCTATAGGATGATCAGGGATGTAGTCCTGGACAGCCCTGGAATCATGGCCGGATGCATCTGGACTGGCAAGACAACATGTTCGAGGCCATCCTCCTCCTCCTCAACATCCTCACCATTCTCCTCCTCCTCAACATCCTCACCATTCTCCTCCTCAACATCCTCATCATTCTCCTCCACCAGAACACACACATGCACTCGCTGCTGTTGTACCAACACCTGCTGACCAGAAGTTGCCTAAGACAACAGCTTGGCGGCGTAAAAAGCAGGTAGAGGCAGCTGCAGCAGCCGCAGCACAAGGGTTGATTCGTAAGAAAAGACAAAACCCAAAACGGTACCTTTGCCAAAAATGTGGACACCCAAAAACTAAAGAGTTTGGCCACAGCCAGTTCCGGGGTGTCCATTTTTGTGCAAAGGCCTCTGGGAAGTCTGTGGAGCAGTGGATGGAGGATATGAAGAAAGGACAATAATGCATCTATACTTGTATAAACATTTTTTTTTTTTTTTTTTTTGTCAAATAAATAATACATTGATAATCATTAATAATAAATAATTAATTTTGTATAAATATGTTTTAGTTAATATTTGTTCATAAATAAATAGTTTTTATTTCTCATGTCTGTGTACGTTTCTGTTTTGTTAGACATTTGTGCAATCCCTACCATATACCAAGAGACAGGCAGCATATTGAGTTTTTTTTTTATATATATATATATATATATATATATATATATATATATTTTCTAATGAAATAAAGACATACTATTTTAATATAATACAAAAAATGCAATATCAGATGCATTTCATGTAACCATTTATATTATTTTAACAGAACATAAATGCAATTTTAAATCGAGTATTTTAAATCCATATATATTTTATAGTTTATTTTTAAACCAATATATATATTAAAAAATGAAGTATTGAATTTAAAATTTAAATGTAATATAAATACACAATATCAAATATAGAGTATTTAAATGAATATTTTATTTACGTAACAAATAAATGAGCGACGGCTGGTGGTACCATCACAGAGGCACAAAATCACTCACCACAGGGTTCCCACAGAGAAGATCCATGAGTTTCCTCTGTTCCCCCAGCTTGGTGGAATGATCTCCCTGCCTTCATCTGGAATGCAGAATCCCTGGCAACATTCAAAAGACAACTGATAAAAATAATAATAATAAAAAATTATATGCTATCACTTTCCTTTAATCCCTCCCTAGCTTGTGCTACTCTAAGCAATGTCTGAAACTGTATTTTGAGCACACGTGTTTTTTTGCCTTTTCACAACCTATTTCTCATTTGTAAGTCGCTTTGGATAGTGAATAAATGTCAAAGGTACGGTTCTGGGATTTGTGAACCAACAAACAGATCACCCTTCAAATGGTTACTGATGTGCATATCAATCAATTGTGTTTGCTCAATAAGAAAGTCTTTAAGTTGACATGCCAAGATATATTGCATCTGAAAGTCTTCTGCAGTGTATATGCTCTGCCCTTCATATATTGTCCATGAGCTTGCATTAACATTAACAGATGTTGAAGGAAGACAGAAATGCTAGTTACACCACAACAAACAACACAAAATTCATGCACAATTTTGACAAACAGTATGTAAATCAAACTGCACAGGCTGACAAAACTGGCCGTCAGAATCATAGTGGCCTTCTTCATATTCGGCGTCCCCTGTACGATCAACAACGTTGTTTTAATGGTAGTGTCATGGGATTCAAATGCTAGCCACAATATAACTGGGGCTCTTTTCTTTATAAACGGTTGCGTGAACCCCTTTCTTTACGCCTGTTCTGCTTCAGCGCTGCGATCCAGAAGTACAGTCAGACCAGCCACTACAATATCAAGAAAGAAAGCAGGAAATCTTTAGTTATTTGTAAATAAATTTGCATCTCTGATGTTATTCTCTGTGTCTAAAATTCATGTTTGCTTTGTGCAAAGGGAAGTGCATAAAAAAGTTGTTATAGTTAAACCCATTTATGTTTCCACAACTTGTAACCTGAATAGTTGATATTACAATTAACAACTAAAGTATTTATATAAAAGGACTGTGGACGCCACCAAGAATATCTTCAGCTATTTGTCTTAGAATGTAAAGGTTTTAGAATGAATGTTTTAGTAAGCTTTAATTCCCTCGGGGAATGAGAAGGAATGTGGTAATGATGAGGCAGATAGACGTGCTCTACTGACAACTTTCAAAGAGGAATAACTTTAGTTGAACACTGAACACACATTAAATAAACTTCATCCCATTTGACAAAGAAGATGAAGGATGGCAATAAAATAGAAAGAATTTTCCTACTGTTTGTAATTTAATACATCATATTTTTTATTATTATTAATGACTAAATGAAAGCCTCTGGACTTTGTGGTTATGCAACAGTCTCCTAGTTTTCCCTTGTCTCTGTGATTTGCCTTTATCTTTGGAACCCCTACTACCCATTATATATATATATACAACCCCAAATCAGAAAAAGTTGGGACACTGTACAAATTGTGAGTAAAAAAGGAATGGAATAATTTACAAATCTCATAAACTTATATTTTATTCACAATAGAATATAGATAACATATCAAATGTTGAAAGTGAGACATTTTGAAATGTCATGCCAAATATTGGCTCATTTTGGATTTCTTGAGAGCTACACATTCCAAAAAAGTTGGGACAGGTAGCAATAAGAGGCCGGAAAAGTTAAATGTACATATAAGGAACAGCTGGAGGACCAATTTGCAACTTATTAGGTCAATTGGCAACATGATTGGGTATAAAAAGAGCCTCTCAGAGTGGCAGTGTCTCTCAGAAGTCAAGATGGGCAGAGGATCACCAATTCCCCCAATGCTGTGGCGAAAAAGAGTGGAGCAATATCAGAAAGGAGTTTCTCAGAGAAAAATTGCAAAGAGTTTGAAGTTATCATCATCTACAGTGTATAATATCATCCAAAGATTCAGAGAATCTGGAACAATCTCTGTGCGTAAGGGTCAAGGCCGGAAAACCCTACTGGATGCCCGTGATCTTCGGGCCCTTAGACGGCACTGCATCACATACAGGAATGCTACTGAGATGGAAATCACAACATGGGCTCAGGAATACTTCCAGAAAACAGTCGGTGAACACAATCCACCGTGCCATTCGCCGTTGCCAGCTAAAAATAGGTCAAAAAAGAAGCCATATCTAAACCGGATCTAGAAGTGCAGGCGTTTTCTCTGGGCCAAGGCTCGTTAAAAATGGACTGTGGCAAAGTGGAAAACTTCTGTGGTCAGACGAATCGAAATTTGAAGTTCTTTTTGGATAACTGGGACGCCATGTCATCCAGACTAAAGAGGACAAGGACAACCCAAGTTGTTATCAGCGCTCAGTTCAGAAGCCTGCATCTCTGATGGTATGGGGTTGCATGAGTGCGTGTGGCATGGGCAGCTTACACATCTGGAAAGGCACCATCAATGCTGAAAGGTATATCCAAGTTCTAGAACAACATATGCTCCCATCCAGACGTCGTCTCTTTCAGGGAAGACCTTGCATTTTCCAACATGACAATGCCAGACCACATACTGCATCAATTACAATATCATGGCTGCGTAGAAGAAGGATCCAGGTACTGAAATGGCCTGCCTACAGTCCAGATCTTTCACCCATAGAAAACATTTGGTGCATCATAAAGAGGAAGATGCAACAAAGAAGACCCAAGACAGTTGAGCAACTAGAAGCCTGTATTAGACAAGAATGGGACAACATTCCTATTCCTAAACTTGAGCAACTTGTCTCCTCAGTCCCCAGACGTTTGCAGACTGTTATAAAAAGAAGAGGGGATGCCACACAGTGGTAAACATGGCCTTGTCCCAACTTTTTTGAGATGTGTTGATGCCATGAAATTTAAAAGCAACTTATTTTTCCCTTAAAATTATACATTTTCTCAGTTTATTTGAAGAAATTTGAAACTTCCACATCATTTTTTTTTTTTTCTTAAGATTATATTTTTAAAAAATTCCAATAAACAAAGTCTGAGTATGATAATAATCAGCCTTAGGGTGACCAGACATCCCGAAATCTAAGCTGTTGTCCCAAATCCGGTCCTAATTGTCCCGAAAATGATATGTAACCCTTCACTCAATTTGGTACAGACACAAAGTCTGAGTATGGACCAGTTCAATCAGAAGACTAAATTCGCCTGCAGAGAATAAGGATGTCACAACAATAATGAGCCACTCACACAAGGTATAAGGTAACTAATTGTATTATTTTGTTTGTGTTGAATTCAAAAACTTTAATTCAATAACTGGAATGTATAAAAGAAAAATAAATTAAAGAAAATACAGGAAAGGGAAAAAAAATATAATACAATGTGTACTTCTCAAACAAATAAAATAAATTCTTTAAACACCTTTTTTTTCTAGGTTTCAAGGACTTCAAATACTCTAAAGGACTCAAAAGGTAAGTATAATCACTTGTCTTTTAAACACTGTTTATGTAAATGAATACATTAACCTCTTGTTTGTTCCCTTCTAGGTTTCACTCGTACTTCATTGTTTCTTTGAAAAACAAAAACAAAAAAACAAAAAAACCTTTTAGTCACCAACAGTAACACTGAATTTACCTTATGGCTGAAAATCTTAATTTAGAATATAATCAATTAAAGTTCAATTCCTTATTTGATACCTTTTGAACAAAAAAAAATTTTTTTTTTGTTGAATATGTTTCTTCTGGCTTCTAATTTTCCAAAAAAAAATAAAAATAATTATATATATATAAAACACTGATTCACAGCAAGCACTTGCAGGATGATGAAATAAATCAGGAAAGACAACAAAGAAGAAAAGCAGGAAAAAGATAATAATTAAAAAAAAAACTGAGCAAAACCAGATGAACTTAAACATATAATCTTATTTTAGGTCTGAAGAACTGCTACTAGACAGTGGGCCAAGTCCGTCTATCTCGTTTAGTTTTTGATTTGACAGTTACCCAGCAGCTGTCTGGCTCATTTTTTTAATTTGTCTGTATGAATAATTCACAAAAAGATTACCGATTGTTTCCAACGCCAATTGTTGCACATTAAAGTATAAAAATAGATTTAATTTCGCTAGCTGATCACAAACGTTGGCCGGAGTGAGATCCAATCAACGCTCGTGTTGTTACCTTGTTGAATTGATTTGGCCAATCACGTTATTCGTTGAACCGGCGTCGCGTCAGTCTGAAGCCAAATCAACCCACCCTGGAGAGACCGCGTGTCTCGGCAAGACAACGTCAAGGTAAGATTTGTTTTGCAATGATTATAAACCCCTATATCTTAATGCTTTTCATATAAGTTGTATTTAAGACTGCAAGCTATAAAATGTTTTTTTGATGAAAACAGTAACGTTAGCCACGAAAGAATGTGGGTAGTGGAGCAGTAAAGCTGACGTTAGGTCTAACGGTATGTTGCTTAGGCTAATCCAAAATAATCATTCGGTACATACACAATGAACTAAGCAAAGGGTATTCAAATACGGGATAATTACGGGAAAAATATTTAAACGGGAAGACAGCAGGAAATAAGTCTGACTACTAGTAAGGGAGAATCACGGGGTAAACGGTATTGGTTACAGCAAGCTACCTAGGCTACAAGTAAGCTAGACTAATTATCAGCTAAAAAGAGTGCAAACCAAAACAAAGAAATTATTTCAAATCAACTTTATAGTGGTAGTCATGGAGTTATTTAAGACAATTATGGTTGATTGTCACGATTGATAGTGGTTGGGCTTCACCTACATAACAGAACCGGTATACTGTATGGTGGAAAAATATTTTAGTTAAAGATGGCTGTTTTTGAGTTATTTAACAAAATTATTTGTGGTCAGAACTGCAGTAGTCTTGGCAAGCTCGTTTAAGATGGTTAGCATCTTAATACAAATGTCAAGATGAAAAGTGTGATTTAAAATGAGTAATGTGCGCTTTCTGTGTTTATTTATCTGAATATAATTCAGTTGTTTATCTAACACAGACACGGACAGGACAACATCATATCTCTCCACACCCAAATGACTACAGAGGTGATCGTTGACAATCATCACATCAACAGCACCATGATGGAGCAGGTCAAGATCACGGAGTTGCTTAGTATCCACATCACAGATGACCCATCTTGATCTATCGACACCACCAACAGAACCTGGCCAAGAAAGTCCAAAAACCTCTGCACTTCCTCCCACAGTTGAGGAAGGCTCATCTCCCAAAAATCCATCCTCTTAACTTTCTATAGGGGAATCATAGAGAGCCTCTTCCTTCCACCCCCACCCTCCAGTAACCTAAGGGCAGCTGATTGACTCTTGCACAAATACACTGGTAGTTTACACTATGATGCCGCTACATTGGTTTATTTTGAAATTTGCTATGAACATTTGACCCCACTTACACACAAATTGCACTGCCTTTTGCTGCTTGTCATGTCATCCACTTACACAATAACACTATATTAATTAGGGATGAGTCACGATTTTCGAATATTCGATTAGCTGATTTTATTATAGAATAGGATGTGCGGGATGATTGTCTTTAAAAAATCCCCATGTTTTAGTTGTGGTTATAAGTTGCAATCCTAAATTCACATAAAAATTTTATACATTTAATAAATATATTCTTAATATTTGTTGTTTTCGTTTCTATGTTTGAGCTTATTTATCTCAATATTAATAACAGTCTGGTTAATTTTGAGTCTTGAATTGTAAACTCTCAAGGGTTGGATTTTTAAATATATATTGGTTGTGTCTATTCAGAATGACTTCTGAGCAGCTACCTTTTTATTTTGGGTATGTCATGAATGCATCACTTGCCAAAATTGGGGCTGACTAGTAAGGGGTTAAACTTATATAAATTAAACGTATGTTTAAGTTTTTTAACTTATATTTAAGCGTCACACCGCTCCGCTTTATTCATATGCTCTCATTTTATTAATACAAATAATTTAGTAGCCTATCCTTGCCTTGTTTTTGAATGAATAAATCAAATTTTTTTCTCAATCTTTTCCACTGGCCAAATAGTATTTTTAATTGATTTCTATTTTTAATGGCAACAGATAGACCTTGTTGTGCATTATTTGCACGAAACCATTTTCTCAGACAATCTGCTATTATCATAAGCAATTAGTTAAAACATTAAAACACAGCATGCCAGAGGAGAAGTGTTCAAAAGCATTGCATCTACAACAAATATTTATATTTATTGAATATAAAAATGTTGTAACTTCTCAGTATTTATTTCATGTAGTTAAAGTGTTTAACACCATTAATGAGAATGGCATATTTAATCTAAATGTTTATATCAGAGGTAAAACATGTATTATTTTATTTATTTAAACCGTTATTGTGAACATGCACTGTATTTATGATTAGGACTTTACAGAGATTTACGGTTTTACTTCATCTGCCGTTAGACAAGCTATGCGTCAGTTTCACTATATGGCCCAGCTTTCTGGTCACTGACAAAGATTATATTCCTCCGCTGTAGAATCTGTGTTCATTATTTACATTGGTTGTCAAGGAAACGGGAGGTTTTCTGACGTTATGATTAGTACTCCTGCTTCTTTGCCGGTTTAAAAAAGTAAGAGTTTGTAAGGACATTTTGCGTCAAATGTGCATACAACAAAGTTGGAAACAATGTCTATAGTACTTATACGATTTTATTACATGACCTCAGCAAAAAAAAAACGTAGACAGCTGTGAGGTAAGTATTAAATTCGTAATTTCGAGGTCCGGCCCACCGCCTATACCAATCGATCCTTTGCTCATCCCTCTCGCAAAAATGTATTCTAATTAATGATCTCTTTGATATGTGAACGCGTGCGTTAACCAGGCTGCTTCTCCGCAACTGCGTCACACAATACTATGGAAGCTTGTTTCCACCACAAAATAAAACATTTTAAAAGATAATTGCGACTTTTTATCTCACAATTGCGAGTTTACATCTTTATTTACATTTTTAAATTTATTTAAGAGTATTACATTTACTTTATTTCACGCAATTCTGACTTTATATCTCGCAATTCTGAGAAATAAAGTCAGAATTGCGTGAAATAAAGTCGCAATTGCGTGAAACACCAAAGTGACTGAAGGATTGCCGTAAAGCAGTATCTCTGGTCGTACGATGTGTATGACGTCATGGACATTTTAAAAGACTTTTTAAAGCAAATAAGTGACTCTAAAAAATCTAACACCCAGCAATGTGTAATTTCTTTGCATCTCCTTTCGAATACAACATTCAAATTACTAGACAAAAAATTATATCCTGAGAAAAGTGGATTTTGAGGCGTATAGCGCCATAGACCTCCATTCATTCTGCACTCGCCTGCGAGCGCCCCCGCATGGACAGAGACCTGTTACTGCAGCCAGCCCAGAAACCGGAAGTAACCAGAGAGAGTGCCAATTCTCTTCCTATTAGACATTCTCTGCCCCTACTCGATTTTGAATCACTGCTTCATGAAGCTTCGAAACCTTTACTAATCTTTTGTTTCGATTCAGTGGTCCGGAGCGTGTATCAAACTGCCTAAGTAAAGTCACGCGATTTCAGTAAACGATGCTTCGTTACGTCATCACTGTTTCGAAACTTTCGAAATTCCAATGGTTCGCCGCTGGGGGGCGATGTGAACCACAGTCTATGATGTGAACCCATGAATCACGCTGATCGTCGCCCTCCAGCGGCGAACCATTGAACAAGTGTCTATCATAGACATAATGTCTATGGTGTCACTACCTAGTTCTTTTACTGTCTATGGTCATCATTACTCGAGAGATCAGGTAAACCCCATAGTTCAGTGGTTCGCCGCTGGGGGGGGTGATCAGCATGATTCGCCGTTTCGAACGGCGTTAGAAAAGCTTAGTTTCTCCAATCAATAACAAAACGAGATTGTTTTTCATTTCCTGCTCGCGTTCGTCAATATAATTGCAGTGAACAAAGCTTTAAAAAATACGTAAAAGTATCACACAAAAAAGAGTGCCGACTGATCGTACCTCAAATAATGCCAATGGCCTTAGTTCTTTAATATGGCTAGTGCTAATTGTTGAAAACAGATTAAAGGTCTTTGCAAATTCATTATTCGTATAACATCAGAATCGGTATATGGCCACTAAGGGGTAAATTAATCTTTTTTTTTTTTTTTTTTGTAAAACTCTAATTTTTTGGTATTTCTCAGGGCGAGTTATTTTTAAGACAGTGGGAAAACTTAATTATGCCACTAGATGGCGACAAGTGAGTGTCTTTTTGACCAGTGCAAGTGAGTGACTTTTTTTTTATGCCTTTTTGACATTTAATACCAAGGATGTATTTATTTGATCAGAAATACTGTGAAACAGTAATATTGTATAATGTTGTTACAACTTAAAATAACTTATTTTTTCCTATTTTAAAATACTTTTATTTTATTATTTTATTATTTATTTAGTTCTGTGGTGGCAAAACTTGGAAACTAATTACACCACTAGATGGCGACAAGTGAGTGTCTTTTGAGTATTATTTACAGTTTTTTAATATATATATTTTTTTTAAATGCTTATATACAATTTCTGAAACTATGGCTCCTTTTCTCAAAACCCCACACACAAAACATCACACACTAATGCAAAAGAAAACACTTCATTCAAAACTATTTTAACTCTTCTAAAAATGGTGTTTTTGCATAGTAACTCTACACACAAACCGTTATACACACCAAACTACACATGGACATGACAAATCAAATGTAAAACACTACTATCTTGTGTCTTTTGCTTGTTCAGTGTGCAGTGGAGCACACAGGAGTTTGTCACGGCACTCACACGGACATGTGTGTGCACAAATACATTGTATACACAGTATGTATACACAGTTGATTATCTTTACCATTGTTAGAGCTGCTTTACAGCAGAATTTGAAACTTGAAACAAATTCGAAAAGATTTGAAACAATTTGGATTGCATCTCTCAGGTTACCCTGACTATATATTGCTCCAGTCCCACATTACTTTTTCAAATAGGTTTAGACAGGGATTGGTGGGCCCTGTTGCTCATTTTTAGTCATATTCTACATAACATGTACTTTCTCCCCTTTGATTTAACCATCATCATTGGCATCACTCTGATGGATTTATTAACAAAACCCATGGCCACATTAAGCTCCGCAGATAAAAATCCGCTTGTCGGAGAAAGTGTTAACAACTGCCTGTGGACTTTTAAGTTAAGTTAAGCTAACCTAGCTAGTTATTTTTAGTGCTGGCGTTTTATTCAATTTTAATATATGAATGTAATCTGCAAATGCGATGGACATCGGTTATGCTCTTCAAAGTAATAGAAAAACATACAAAAGACCTGAACCGGAAGCGGTGCAACTTGTTTGACCTGAATACGGAAGTATGTTGCACACAACCCCCGTTGATCCTGGCGTCAGATCAAATCTTTCAAGTGGTTGTTCTGAGTTTTGTGATTATTAGACGTTTCACAGTGTTTTCACTGCCGCAGTTGTTCTGAAAAGAGTTTCCTGGTCTCTGAGCCTATTGTGTGAGAAACGCGGATATCAAATGTGATCTGAGCAATAGACCATGTGCAAAAGAAGCCTGTCAGGACCCCAAGGGATGTGGTTTAGTGGTTGCAAGTTGATAAACCCCTTATTCTACTCACTTATAACAAATGTGACTGTAAATGTGATAGTATAATCTGAGCTGTAGACTCTATGCAAAAGAAGCCTGTCTCTACTAGCCAAGTACTTGGGACACAGAGAGGAGGAGCTCTTTGTCTCGTGTTAAACGCCCTCCCCCTCAAACGGGCGAAGTCCTGCGCATTCTGAGGGGGAGGGCGTGTGTAACACGAGACAAAGAGCGTCTCTGCGTCACACCGAGATGTCCTATCACAGCTAGTAGAGACAGTCTTCCTTTGCATATGGTCTAGAGAGCTCTACGGTAAACCTAAACAAAACTGCTGATTTGAAAATATCATGGTTTTTATAGGTTTACAGGCTCATATCACCATGATTTACAGTCACATTTGACATAAGTGAGTAGAATAAGTGGTTTATCCACTTGCCACCACTGAAATACATACCTGGGGGTCCTGGATATAAATAGCTCTCCTCGATTCTCTCGGTTCGTGCTTGCTTCGGCAGCACATATACTAAAATTGGAACGATACAGAGAAGATTAGCATGGCCCCTGCGCAAGGATGACACGCAAATTCGTGAAGCGTTCCTCATTTTTATTAATTATTAGTTATTAATTATGAAATTACTGTAATTATTCATATTGTACACTGTATCAGGTGAAAAAAGCAGTGTTTAAGCATGCAGTACGCAGCCTTGACGCTAGAGCGCAGCATCGCACTGCAGTCTGGCGCTAGAGCGGCTCACTGGAATTTACTGCATTTACATCTTTAACAGAACAAAAACATGTAGTTTCCAAACAAAACAATTTCGTAAGTATTTGTAATGATTGCATTTACCATCCTAATGTTTCCTCAGCCGACTTAATCAACCGTATCTTAATCTGACGAGTTTTCGCATACAAGTTAATGATCATTCTCAATCTTCGTTGCCTTTTACACAAACTAGTAATCAAATATGATTATATAGACTAAACGCTAATGTATAAAGTAATTGAAATTCACTTACCATGTGTTGTTTTCGCTGGCTTGGCAGACAAATTTGAGTTTTCCTTGGCTTGTTTTTCTTTACCTGAAAACAGAGCGAAAACGAGAATATATACACTGACTAAAGTGTATTTTAATTTTCACTCACCACAAACAAAACTCAACTAACGGTGTTACTAAATAAATGTCTTTACATAAATGTATTTCTTGCTTCGTAATTGAGAGCAATTGCAGGACAAACGCTTTTCGCTGCACTCAGGACTAAAACTTTCCGCTGTCGACAGTCGAGCATCATCAAACTGTAAAGAAACATCATAAAAGTCGATGTTCAAAACAATTACGCTAGAGTTGAGACTGAAAGGTTGTCTAACTTGTGTATCGCTAAACTAAACAGAAGTAGTTATATAATCAATAAGAAAGACAACAGGGAAGGAAAGAGAATGAGATGCCATGTATATAAAGCACAGAAAGACTTAATAAAACATTCTTGACATTATCATATGAAAAAAGAAAGCAACCAATGTTTTAGAAGTAGCTATATCACCACCTGAGACTTTCTCCTGTCAGTCTCGCATTAGAGCGTCTCACTGTCTCACAGCAGATGTCACACCTTCAACTTGGGTAACAGGAAGAGATGGTCTGCTTCCAAGCAAAGAAAATGTTGCAAGTATTCACAATTCTTCTAAGATCTTAAACGAAAGAACCAAGAACCAGAAAGGCAGTAACCATGTCTTGAACATTGGGTAACAATACATCATTTATTTAAAATAAACATTATGCATATATACTTTTGAGTTGAAAAATATTTGTAAAACTATCTAGTAGCATCTTTCCCACGTACGCTCATGATTTAAAATATTTGTAAATAATATTTATGTTTTATGACATGCATACATTCACATTTGTATGTCTAATGTCAAAAACACAAAATGTTTCTGGTCTCGTCACTTTATTATTAATTACATGAATCATGTAAAAGATAGCATATTTATATGCTATAGCAACAGCAAGACCCTCCTGACGAGCGCTGTCACACCGCTGAGGCCGACCAGCCTGAAAATGCCTTGGTAAAGCAAGAGTTTACAGACATTGAGATGTAAATAGTAACCACTTTATGGAAGATGATCAGATCAGATGATCAGACCTTTTATTTTATTAATTTGTGTTTACGCCGCTCAAATGGTTCTCTGCAAGCCCCCCAATGCACCGGTCTCTGAAGCTTAAATGGTTAGTTCACCTAAAACTGACAATTCTGTCATGTCGTTCCCAACCCATAAGACTTTTGTTCATCTTCGGAACACAAATGAAGATCTTTTTGATGAAATCTGAGAGCTTTCTGTCCCTTTTCCGAAGATGAACAAACTTCTTACGAGTTTGGAATGAGGGTGAGTAATTGATGACAGAAACTATCAGGTGAGATTTCTAAACAAATGTCTAAAATAATTGTTTTTTTACTTTGTCTTTTACAGATCCTCCATGTGCATCGCTGGCTGTGCTCCCTCCTCCATCTGCTGTGGCTGATTGAATTGAATTTATTGAAGGATAGCCTCTTGAGATGTGACATCTCATTTTCAAGAGGGTCCTATAAACACAGATACAAAATACAAAAAAAACAAGTAAACAAAAATAATAAATAACAACATTACAAATACACATCTAAATTCATTCATGCACAACACATTCATACACAAATTCTCTCACCAACATACACCTACATCCACCTACCAATCCCACTCGCCAAAATATTTTTTAAATAGACAAATACACAAAAAGTTGAGGTTAACTTAAAATTTAAAAACATAAACAGGTTGTTTTAAGATATGAAAAAAGGGATGATCTGAAAGAATGAAAATAAGTTCTAGATCGCAGAGAAAGAGGAAGATTATT